>NW_010402490.1:1182-1595 GCF_000710305.1 Buceros rhinoceros silvestris | reverse complement strand
GCAGTGAGCTGCTAGAGCGAGGGCTCTGCCCTGACCCTACCCCTGGCTGCTGGGACACGCGCTGCTCCCGCGCCATCACCGCCCTGTCCCCGCTCCCATTTCAGTTCACATCATCCCCGGGGAGCCTGAGCAGATGGACCTCGTCCTGGAAGAGATCGCTGAGGACTGGATTAACGAAGCCACGTGTGAGATGATGGCCTGGAGCCACGAGGTGGGGCTGGCGGCAGATGCTCACCCGCTTCCCCCCAGAGAGGAGGAACCTCGGGAAGAAGAAAACAGGTAGAAGGAGGGAGATGTTGATGGGCACTTCTGTGCACTCTCCAGCATGGTGGTTGTGGGAGGGGACCAGCAGACCCCCGGCCAGCTCTCCTGGCTGGTGCTGGCGGGGGAGGGGGCCGGGAGCAGCCCCGGTG
>NW_010402490.1:0-1098 GCF_000710305.1 Buceros rhinoceros silvestris | reverse complement strand
CGCCGTGCTGGTGCTGGCGGTGGAGCTGGCAGCGAGCAGCCCAGTTGCCTGTTTCCAAGGACGAGGGGGGAGCTCCAGAAGGACCCCAAAGGTGTTTAGCAAACAGCCTTTCCTTCTGGTGTGGAGGTCCTGGTGTTGCACGGCAGGGCCATGAACGCCACGGTCCACGCTGCCCTGCAGCACATAGCTGAGGGGTGCCCCGCTGAGGACGCCCCTGAGCAGATCTTGGCCCTAAAGCAAAGGGTTTGGACCGTGTTCTCTTCAACTGTGTATCCGCTGCCGTGGCATTTGGAGCGGTACCTTCTCGGTATGATTCACCCATGTCCTCAGCAGCAGCCCCTGCTGAGGTCCCCTCAGGGCTGGGCAATGCACTCGGAGCCAGGAGGGGGCTGCATTGCCCTGGGGGTGGGAGGTGTCCATGCGCTCCCCCAAAGGGTTTGGGAGGTCCCCGAGATGCTCCCTGAGCCCAGCGCACATGCAGGGAAGGGCGGGCGCAACAGCCCCCACCTCCAACGTGGGCACGAGCGATGCCCAGAGCCATATTCACTCACAGAGCTCGCTTCTGCTCAGCCAGCAAAAAACAAACACGGATCTTCCAGGGTTTTTTACCCTTAATATACGCACCTGAGCAGCTGTGGGCAGCAAGCACGTCCTGTCCTGGAGGGTGGGTTTCATTAACAGGGAGGTTTTGGTGTGGATCAGCAGCATGTGACCCCTGAGCACATCCTCTCCCTGTGCCACAGGGGGAGTTTGAAGGCTCAAGGACTCTGGTTTTGCATTCCCAAACTTTCTCCCATTCTTCCTCCTACTCACTTGGAGCCTCAGGCACCAATGGGCTGTGAAACAGCATGTGCCCGTGTGTCCCCCCCTCCCCAGGGTGTTGGAGGGGGGCCCAGGCTGGCAGTGCTGCTCTTGTGAAGTGCAGGCATGGGCTTGGACTTTCCTTAATGAGCTGCTTCTCCCCAGGCTGTGGCTGTGCTCCCTGAGTGCTGCCGAGGAGGAGGAGGAGAAGGTGGAGGAGGAGGAGAAGGTGGAGGAGGAGGAGAAGGTGGAGGAGGAGGAGAAGGTGGAGGAGAGAGCAGGGTGAGTGGCTCCCCT
>NW_010402489.1:18993-20308 GCF_000710305.1 Buceros rhinoceros silvestris | reverse complement strand
TCTCTCTCTCTCCCTTTTCCAGTCCTGTTTATCTTTGAAAATCATTTTATTTTGGGGGCGTTCTACTATTAAACTTCTTTTTCTGTTTCTATCCCTTATATACATAGTCTGTGTGTTATCATTTCCTTTGCCCGACTAAAGCCTTAATGAGCTCATTAACATGCTGATAAGCCATTAACAAGCACCAAAAGTTTCCCTTGCATGTGGTTTTGCTGGGTTTGCTTTTCCAGCCGACACACTGTTTCGTCGCATCCCTTTCGGTGGGAAACAGCCCCCCTTTTTCAACCTGCGACACGCGGCATGCAAGAAGCCAGACATGGGGCAAGAAAGCAAGCCGAGCAGCCTGTTCGGTGGAAATGATGACAGTGCTGCAACGTGATGGGTTTTGCAAGACCTTTGATGCAGTAAGTATTTAAGCAGCAGCACAGGTATGAAGGGATAAGAGAAAGAGGCGAGAATGCTTAAAGCACAGCAGCTTCCTAATTCCGAGCTGCGGGGGCAGAAAAGGAGGACTGTCGAGCACAGCGCTAGGCTCAGCGATGCAGATGCCTGACCAGGTGAGGAAAGCTGTTGACTCGGGGTACGGTATTTTCCCAGTGGTAGACCGGTGTGTAATACCCTGGGCAGGTCAGCATAGGTAATCCAAAATGACTTTTCTCCCCATCTGCGGATTCAGTGAAGCTTGTAAAGGATTCCACACAAGTAATTTTAAATATTCATGTAGTGTTCATCGACCATGTGTCCCAGTAAACCTACAAGGACAACCTTGGGCTTTCTAAGCAATTTCTTTTCAAAAATAGTACTCCTGCATGCAAACGTTCGCCTGCGCGCTGCAGTGACAGCATATGCTGCTGCCTGCAACATTAAACATTATTCAAAGGAATAACGTTGGTGCTATTAACACACTGCACACGCTGCGAAGCGCCTTATCCCCCCTCCTAGAGCCAAGTGGAACTGAGCTCTGTTATCCCCTTCCCTGAAGGGTCTTGCCAAGCAGCATCTCCCCCTTTCGCTCATCACATCCAAAGAATACCCTGCAAAGACATTCCCAGGCTCCTAACAAGACTTATTTTGTCAACTCTTTATCTTCTGCTGAGAGCTGGAGATGTCAACATTGTCCTGCACCTGAACTCTGGTGTAGAGGGAAAGCATCTCCCTTATGGGCAGGATTACACGTGCTCAGCCCGACAGTAACAGCTATCACTGGGCTGCATCAGCGAAATTACATCAACTGCAACTAGACAAGGGATATATCTTAAAATATGAATACAAGGCAGCCACGTCTTCAGGTTTTTTTCAAAAAACCATTTTCCCT
>NW_010402489.1:11128-18906 GCF_000710305.1 Buceros rhinoceros silvestris | reverse complement strand
ATGTTCCCTACATCACAGAGGGAACACACCAAAGGGAAAACGACTGTAATAGGGCATCAACTAGAAACAGTAATCTGGATCTTCTGCTTTGCCTAGGACCTGCTACTAGGTAGTAGCTATCCAAAACAATTTCAGCCCAAAGGCTTGAGTGCACAAACCCACGTGTCGGGTTTTTTTAATTTTCATTTTTTGATGTGTCTTTACCATTTTGTTCCTCATTTCTTTTCCATCAGGTCTGGTCACTCTCTGTGGCCCGCTGAAGTCTGACTCATGCTCTGAGAAGACTCTGTTAGTCAGGGATATGGAGGGGGTAGGAAACAGCCCATGAAATGTAACACGGGGAAACATTTTACTGAACTGTCTGTCTGTCCACGAAATACAAACCAAACAAATCATATGAAACAAATCTGTTTCATATGCTTCACCCTCTTCAGCTACACAAGAAATAATTATTCTCAGTCTCTGATGTTAGTATCAGCTAATTCCTAAGTGATTTATAAAGATTAGATAGTAAACCCATTAACTTATCAGAAAAATAAGCATTTAGAACACGAAACCTTTTAAATTGTGAGAAACCGCTACTCGTAAGATGGCTTCAGCAAGAGCTCACTTGCTCTCAGCCTCTGTTCTGTCTTCCTCCCTCAGTCTTGCACAATGAGATTTAAAGGTGCATTTGGTATTAACTGCTCTTTGAGGTCTTATCTACAGATGAAAATCTGCTCTTGAGACAGGTATTACGAATGTTTTATTCATCATTGAGAAAAGGTATCCACATGTTTTGTTAATCTTCAGAAGTATGTGGATAAAGCCTTTCACTGCCAATAGGTCAAGTTAAAACCAGTAGCGGGGCAGTTTGCTCTGCAGCTACAAAAATACTTTGCCTGTACAAGCACAGGAAATAATGTCCTTCGTCTCCTCACTAGCCCCATACCAGAAGAACAGAGAAAAAGACTAATGACAGTAATTTTAAAGAATGAGCATTTCCTCATTAAATCAAAATTAATAAGTAGGCTCCATTTGGACAGGAACATTAATGACGAAGGAGGCTTTGTCTAAATATTCTGCTTCTGATAGATACACACTTGATTTAATAAGAGCTGCTTCAAAACAAGGGACTGCCAAGGGTCAGCCAAGCACACTCCTGAGCAAACTATAAATGGTCTGGATAAATGAGATTAAAGTTTACTCTTAAAGCAAGTAAAAGAAACAAGACACCAGCACTGTCCAACTCGATTCAATGTTCCATCAAGCACAAAGAACTTCATCTCAGCACAGGACATTTTTGAGCACTTCAGGATGGTTTTCAATTATTTAAAAGACGTTCCTTCAGAGTTTTCAGTCTGGTTATAAGAGCAGTTGTTCTGATGACCAGAAACTTCAGTTAATTTAGCTTGCTAAAAATCCCATCCCTTTCAGCACAACCCGGTATTCATCTCTACTACATCACTGAACTTGATGTGGCAAAAAAAGTAAAGGGTGTCATTAATGTTTCTGTAAAATACTGCAGTGAAGGAAGGAAAAAAACCACCTGCTTCACTTCTTTATTTCTTCCTCAGAACAGAATTTGGCATTTCCCTGACTGCTTTGGTTTACACCTTCAGCGCTGGTGACCCTGGGTCTGCACACATCTGGCCATCATGCCAGTGAATCAGTAGCAGTCTACGCCTGTATCAAACAGGAGCTGAGGTGGGGTGCAGAGACATCAGATATAGCTGTTCCGGGATATTTTCAATAATACACTATTGTGGCAGCAATGAAAAGTGCTGTAAAATGTAACAGACCATTATCACTGAATTACCAAGGAAAGATTTGCAGAGACAAACTGTAATACGCCTTTGGGCACCCCAGCCACCGCCAGCCCAGGTCTCTAGGACCTGTGACGAGTTCTTTGTGTTTATGGCTATGCGAAAGGTTCCCAAAGTACGGTACACAAACCTCACTTCCATCACTTCCTCTTGAGAAGACTGGCTGTTGCCTGAACAACGAGCCTCTGCCTCTGTACATGGCCTGACAGGGAGTCAAGAGCTCTGTGCAGCCACTGCTGCCACGGGGCACCCAACAATTTCTGCTTTTGCTGTCTCAGCAAGCTCAGTATGCAAAAACCAGGCTGTACTGGTGGTACAGTGGGATGAATAACAGGATATCACAGATTATGAAAGGATCTTGTAGCAGCAGCTCCTGACCCCTGAAATTAGAGCAGAATTAGGTCTGAGGAGAAGTTTGGTTGTGCTGACCAGTAGCCCAGCAGTACGGAGACAGCTACTGCCTGCCAAAGTAGCTGCCCAGGCACGAGCGAGCCTCGTGGTACAGCAAAACGAGTGTACTGTGATGGGGCACAGGCACGGTCTGAACGGCAAAACCCCCAGAACCCACAGACAAAGCAGCTGTTTGTCCTGGTGCTCTGCAAGGAGTCTGCGTTCCTCATCCAGCCCCAGGAGGGGTCCGTAGCTGGCTGGAACAGGGTGGCAGTGTCCTCTGTAAGCTACCTCACCCAGACTCTTACTCCATGAGTAACCACTTCAGCAGTAGCAAGCCAATGCCTACACTTTGCAACGATGGGTTTACAAGACAACTACGATGAGTTTCCATGCAGCAGCGGTACTAAGCAGAGCTAACTGGTATCTTATTTAAGAGTTTGCCAACGAGGACTCCTCGCCGAGATCCATGCAAAGACTGCACTCCTCGCCACACACACCAAATCTTTTGTAGCTCTCAGCCCCCGAGCCTGCAATGCCCTTCCCACAAACACAATCAAAATGTGTGCTCTTGCTATGCGAACAACTACTCTGTCCTATCGGCTAAATTCCAGAGCTACAGGAAAAGCAAACCAGGACCAGCCCCCCACGCCTTCCCATCAGGAGAGGTCCTGGGGAAAGGTCTCCAAGAGCGCACATTTCTCACACAACCGAGTGTATCATGTCAGTAACGACCTCTCTGGCTGCGAGTTATTTATATGTAAAGTTGCCACAGTAAAACACCGCGTTAGTTCTGCTCTATTTCAGCATTCAGTGACTAATGCCAAGGTGACATCACAGCACCAGAACAAGTATCTGCAAAGAGCAGGACTGAGGGAAGCCAAGTTCATTTCAAAGCTCGGTGTGTTGAGAAAAGTCCTTGCCTCAGCCAACGCACGAGTGATTCATGGCTGCATTTTGAAATACAGGCACAAATTCTGAGAAACTAGATGGTTCTGCCACAAGCATTTGCTTGGTCAGATGATTTTGGGCTTTGAGGAGTTTTCAGGGAACACTTGCTTACAACTTAAGTCATATTGCTGTCCTTCAGAAACACACCATTCGAGCTGGAAACCTCTCTGAGCAGTGCCTGTTAACAGGGAAAAAGGGGAAGGTATTCACTACCCTTTAAATAAGCCCGGCGTTCTGTTTCACCCTTCTTGATTGCTTTTTCTCATTGCCATCACAATGAGAGAGCACAACAGTTTTCCTACGGCAAAGCCACTCACTGATGTCTGCATCTTCTCAAGGGAAGAGAGAACTGATAAAAAAAAAATACTGTGAACACTCAGCAAACTTCATTGCAGGCTCCTACAGAGTTAGTAGGCACAGGCTGGCATGAGATAACGCGAAAGGGGCGTGCTTTATAAAAGGTGATGTGACAGTAGCAGACTAAATACAGGAATTATTATAAAACCTGTAATTCCTCTCTCTTGTTTCAGAAATACTGCATTGTCTCTAAACACAGCTCTTCCAAACTGGAACCACCCACAGAACACTCCTTTTTAGAAGGATTTTTCCCCAGCAAGTTTTTCTGATGGTTGTCTTCGAAATTTTGCAGAGGCCAACAGTGGCAGCACTAAAACAACCCCTTGGCAGCTTGCTGTCATTGCTGCCTCACCCTCCCAGCCAGCTCCTGCTCTGTCTTCCTCTCACAACGATCTCATGCACCGTGGGTATCTCAGAAACCATAGCGTGGAACTTCACTCCCAAGGGTTTGCTCCTCCCAAGACAACGAGAGATGAACTGAAACACTCCATCCAGCTTAACTGCACCGCAGCTCAGGTGTGAAAGCAAGCGCAGCTCCATACCAGAGGGGTGGGAAACTCTCTCTTGTTTCAGACTAGAGCAAAGCCAAGGACTCAAATGCTCCAGAAACCTGAATCTGATGTTGTCTCCTCTCTAATTTGCACAGCTCTGATACTGTGAAGTAAGACAGGCAAACCACTTGCCTTCTTGAAACGCAACAATCACAAAAGCTTCTGCTTCTTTAGAGTAGCTAAGGTCAGGCCTTATACAAAACCACTCCACTCTCATTGCTTACAGGTATTTATCAGGAATCATTTTTGCCGCTTTGAAGGTGCTTATCTTCTTCTGCTCTTTATCCGCTCACCGAATTTACACTGAGCTTTCAAAAAAAATTCTACTTGACTCTCCGCAATTCAACTCTGGAAGCAGTAACTGACCAAGCCAGAACATCGCTGAAAAAATCTGTCTATCAAGTATCATCACTGTGTCTTTTCTGGCTGCCTAGTTCCATCCTCCTCCCAGGTAAGAGAAAATATACCTGTAGCATCCAACCTCACCCTTGTGTGGAAAATACGAGTCCTCACCCTTTACCTCGGAGACCTTCAAGGTGTGTAGGTGGCAAAGAGAAGAGGGAACCCCCACCAGTGCCTCTGGTTTTTGCCAGCAGAGGTGTGTCAGCTCTGCAGGAGAGCCCGCGGGGGAAGCTGTCAGCACCATCCCATCCATTTCTTGTGTCACCACTGTGGAGGTGGCAATGCAGACACTAAACCAGACATGGTGGTTCTGAGGTCTCTTCTGAAGGTGCGATAGCGCATGCAGCACAATTTAAACGTTTTATCGGCACTCGTTAAGGATGATGTGTGTAACTTGGATGGATGCGTATTTTAGCCAATAAACTTGTGGCCATAAACTTTTGCTATTAAAAACCTTCTATGCTCTATCATCAAATATTGTCTCTTTCTCTAATTATATAGAACCGCAGTAATGTGGGGAGCAGTAGATACAGCCCTTTGGCCACTGCGAGACTCTTCTAACTGCTCTAAATCACAAGACAGAAACCTGCCCAAATCTGACCAGCAACAAGCTTGAAAGATTTAAAAACGATCACAGCCAACAGATCGCTGATTATGACCCAGAAGCTGCTGCCTGCTGTGGCATTAGTCTGTCCTCAGCCACGGCTGACAGGCGTTTTGGGGCGGTGTAGAACACCCGAGAGAAGGACGGCTGTGCTGACGGAAACGTGCGCCCTGTTGCCACACGGAGCTCCGTTAGCCCTCGGTGCTAATGCCTCCAGCGCTGCAGAAGCTGTTGCACGCCCCGCTGCCTCTGCTCAATGCCTCACGCGTGCAGCTGGCTAACCACCACGCCGTGTTATGTACAAAGCCATTTACTGCGATACGCTCGTGTTGTTAATATACCGCGGAGCATTTTTGCTGTTTAAGGGGCAACTGTGAGAAACTTTAATGCCGGATGGTATAAAAACAAGGGCAATTCCAGTTTGGATGGCAAGAAGTTCACAAAGTGGCCAAACATTTCCATCTGCTCGGTGAATAGAGACTTTCTTACCCCAGTTTATGCCTTCCGCTGTGAGCTGCCATCACGGTGACCAAGGAACTCTCCTTGTAGGAGCCACGGTGCTGAATGCTGCTTGTGCTGCTTCCCTTGGGTGGCCCTCCCTGCTCCTTGCCCCTCAGTCCGTGCACAAGGCTGCTTTGACTACTCCTAGCCCCTCTGTGACTTCCCCCCCAAAAGATGCTGACTACAAGGAGCCCTCTGCTAAGCCAAAAGAAAGAATTGTCTGAGGGGATGAACTAGATTCTGAGAGTTTGGTGCTGATAATTGCACTCTTTTCACAAACCATCAACTTGTCGCTTCTTGAAAGTGTAAAACAGCAAAGAAACCTTTGTTTTAGTCTGTCCTGCACAGTTAAATCGTCTCTGGCTTCTCCTCATCCTAAGAGGCCTTTTTCAGCTCAATATAAAAGCAATGATGTCCAGAAAGGAATGTAAGTCTGGTATTCTCACTACAGCTTGTACTTAGAAATTTTTTCCCTCTTTTTCATTGGCTTTATAGTTTCACTCATGCATCTCTAGAGTATTTTGCTTAAAGAGTGTATTACGAGACTTCAAAATACTGAAAAGCCCCATAAAGGCACTTAGAGAAAGCCCCCAGTGTCCTTATCCTTTAAGGTTCCGAAAAATTACGGTTGGTACCTAAGGTGTGTGGATCCCTTAATGCCGCACACAGATGCAGTGCACAGCTTTGTGGCTCATGGTGAACACCTGAGTGGGAGTTCCAGATCATTACGCTGTTAGTACCAAGCAGCACAGAATGAACTGCACTTGGTACAATTTCCCAGCTATGTCCTTGCCTTCCCCTCTTCCATCTTCTTTCTGAGCCGGAGTGTTCTGCAGAATGAGCACAACAGTGACGGCTCCCTGGGGTGGCCAATCTGCTGCATCATTGAAGCTACGAAGATGAACTGAGCTCACCTCACTGTTTTCTACCCAGCCCAGAGGATGCCCACAGTGTCTCCACCCTCCGCCTCTCTGCTGGTGCTGAGGTGAGCTCAAACTTGCACCAGTACCTGGAAACAAGACGTTGCATGGGGTGACTGACATCAAGGCTTCATTTATGTGAAATGCTTAAGTCTCTTAGGCACATTTTAACGAACAAGTGGTGTTTGCTGAGGTGCCCAGGGACTCCTGAACCATCTCATCACCCCTTGCCATACCGCATCCTCGACACTGCTTGTTTGCAGCCCTGACAAGCTCAACGACTGACTGTGACAATCGCTGCAGTGTGCTGCGCGTGAAGGCTGTTCAACGCTTTCGGCTCATCCCGAGGGAAACCACCCGTCAGTGTTTCTGTAGAGCCTCCGTTATACCTCCAGGTCCCTGGACCTGCACGGCCTTCCAGATAACTGTCTGCTGCTTGGATTAATTTGTTCAAAAATTCTTCTGTCGGCTTGGGCGGCCAACACACCCGTCTTCTTCACGAAAACTTTGAAGATGTTTCTCGGCTGCTATAGTTCTGCAGAAGCAAGAATGGGTTCACGGGCTGGATAACACAGCGGCAGATACAGCACGCTGCAGCCTGAATCACCGTTTCACGGGTCTGCCACAAAGACTCTTTTCTCAGGCAGTGATGAACAGAGAGAGAATGCCTGGCATTCTTATCAGAGGAAGACAGGCTCAAATGTGTTTGTTTGTAAGTGTTAAAGTTTGCTAATGTATTTTAATAAGTAGGTAAAAAGAAAAGGCGCTCAAAAAATCTTGTTTTCCTTTGATGGGAAGAGAAGGAGAGAATCTAAATTAAAATAGAAACGTTTTCATCCACAGCAAATAAGAAGAGCTGCGATATTTTCCTATGAATAACACCCCCAGAAGCAGGCTATGCTTTTTGATGTTACTCTTGCTCTGCGGGTCGGGGAAGCTTGTTACCGTTTTGTGCGGTGGTGTGAGGAGTTTTCCTGTGCAATGTTCTCACCCGCTGATCCTAACCTAGGTAAGAATCACTGTGAGGCTGCAGTCATTACCGGGACATGAACAGTGTTAGGGGCGGCAACACGGGACAGGTAAAACCTGGAGGTTTACACAGCATTTGGCGGTTAAAAGTAAAGTCTATTACCAAATCTGTCAGGAGAGTCGGAAGTCTTTGTTCTCTGCAACCTCTTATTTATGAAGGCGTTCTGGTGATGCAGATTGATTTTCTCGGCTCTGTGTTTTAGCACCTCGCCAGCCCGGCCGAGGAGACTGCTGGTGCATTGATGAATGAACGGGAAGTGTCTCTGGT
>NW_010402489.1:5572-10952 GCF_000710305.1 Buceros rhinoceros silvestris | reverse complement strand
CGGGTCCCCTCCATAACTCACAGCCAGCACTCCCGCCCTAAGGCTGCCTGCACAGGACTCCTCTCCCTCCCTCCAGAGATTAAGAAATGCCCGTTGCAAAGTCTGTGTGCAAGGCCCAGCTGCTACAGGACACCAAACGGAAGCAACAGCTTGTCTGGAAACAACATTGAGGATCAACTGAGCGCTGGAAGAAGTAACTGACAAAACAAAACTTTTGGTTCCAGTATTTTGAGCTTTTGTCCTTTTACATTAAATTGCAGCCATAAAGACAATCACCATAAAATTTATCGGGGCATTTAGTTCCCTATGTACGTGCTGCAGATGCAGAACGGTTTTGACAGCGCTGTCTGTCTCTGCCTGAGGGACACCACAAGCACCAGGACTACGACACTCTGTAATGCCCGATGCCAATTACTGCCCAAGTGAGACAGCATTTTACCACGCATGAAACGTTTTACACAGCCATGGCTGGAAAAGCTACATTATATTTTGCTATAAATATGAAGAAAATAGCACTTGGAGAATCTAAGATGCTGCTGCATGAGCTGAAGCAGCCATGTCGAAAGGGCCATCTGTAAACAGAGGCTGCGACTTGTTTGGCTGGTACATGACCTCTTGGTGTTCCAGCAGGCCATGGCAAGAGCAGACCACAACTACAGGAAGAACAGGCAGTGCCTAAAATACATCAGGGTGTTCTGCAAGTCCCCTGAAGACAGCACCATCTCGTATGAGCTATCATACGACTCTATTGTACTTGACATGATTCTGCCATTGAAGAGTTTTCCAAAGGGAAGAATATTTGGAATTTAGGGTGCTCCACAAGTAGAAATTTGTGCAAACAACGAAGTAGGTCAGGTCATTAGATTCAGACTGAATGACATGCTTAATGCACTGGTTGTCCTATTCTTTTGAAGTCAAATATTTATTTAGCTGAGGGATGATAGCGATTTCATTGCTTTGATGTTATTTGGAACACAGTGGATGCGTACAGGGAAGACACAATGAAGAGCTGCCAGGGTAAGTGAGTATATCCTGAAACATTAATATATGTACCCTTAAAATTTGATTTTTATGAGGCAAATAGACCTTGCCCTCTCCCCCTGTACATTTTATTTGCATACAACAACTAGCACTTGCTATCAGCAAATCATTCTGTGCTAATATCGAGTAGTTATGGTTTAGTGTGTGTGTACATCTATATACTTATATGTCTGGAATAAGTCTATCATGCACCAAGGTAACGAATCAGAAGCTTGCTCAGGCACCTCCCAGCTGCACTACACTGCTTCTGTAATATAAAAACAGCTGCAGCACAATAGGCATATGTTCAGCTAAGTCTTGAATTAGAGTCTGAGCAGGCGATAAACTAATTCTATATTTTTTCTGTACACCATGTCACTGGATTCCACTGTTTGGCTGTGGACGCCTATTTCAATACACACCAACTGAAGTGACTGAGATTCATCTAATGTTTAACTTTGCTATATCGAGAACCAGCAGTGTGAACCAGCAGTTGCCAGGTTAAATTCACATCAGTTTCAGCAGGTACTGAAAGAAAATGTTTGAGATAGATAGGACATTCAGGTATCTCACACTTACGAGAATTCTGATCCAGTCTCTCCTGCTTTGATCTGTACCCTGTGTGGGTACTGGAGGCAGCTTCCCTTCTCCACCAGTTACCCAGAAAATTAGAGAAACGGGTCACACATCCAGAAATGCTGGAGGAACTAACAGTTTAGGGAAGAGATGACTCATGGGGAACACGATCACCGTCTATAAATAGCTTCAGGGCAATTACATAATTGTATAAATGAAAGATGGGAATTACTGGTCTCAGAAGCTGGAAGGTAAGCTGGCAGTGTAAGTTAAGGAAAAGAGTAGCTGGTAAGTGAATAGTGTCTCCAGGGGAGCTGGCTAGGAGCCATCACTGGTACTCGAGAACAGGCAAAATGAGATACTAGAGTGTAAAGATGCATTGAGCAGACCTGCAAGATGCCTGGAGCTAGACTAGATGTTTCTAAGGTGTCTCTTCTGGCGCTGCTTTTGTTATCAAGACCATTAGGATAAGCCCTAGACAGAGAAAAGATGACGTTCATCAAACCAAATGCAGCTGTTTAGGCTGCAATTATCCATAAGCAGGTGTTTCATTGAGTCAGCACCTGCATCTCCTTCCCAGCAGTGACAGCCTCTCTGACACGCTCAGGTAGAAGGTACCACACAACACCGTACAAATCCGTAGCTGTTAATTATACTATTAATAACGCTGAACTATCTGCTGCTAATCTTATTGATATAAATAGCGTTATGAATTCTGCCGGGCGTCAGCAGTGATGCTGAATGACACTGGGTGCAGTAATCTCCCCAAATGACTCATTAGGCTCCCGGAGAACCGTGACCTCCTTCCAGAGCGGCACCTGGCCTGCCTGAGGCTTCAGAGGCTCAGATGGCCTTAGATCCTGTCAAACAAATAGCCAGCCGAGTGCGGTGACACGTTTTTATCAAATTAAAACAAGCCCAAAACCCCTCCAGCACACGACAGCTCGGACTGCAAAGCCAGACAGTCCCAGGCTGCCTGTGGCGCTGCAGGTCTCCCTCCAGTGCGTGTGCATTGGGATGCGCTGCCAAAACCCGTGTTTCCACAGGAATCCTGGCTCATTTAGTGACTCTGTAGTCACTTGGTATTTCTTCTCAACTCCCACGTTCAGCACGTTGCGCCACATCTCAGTTCTGCACCACGCTTCCAGGCCTGCCTTCGTTAACTAACTAGAACTTCTCCTTGTGCCTCGATGCTCCGACAACATCTGGCATTATCACATTCTGGTTTGGGCAGACATGAAACTAAAGCTCACCGTGAGTAAAGCCAAACCAGCTAGAACTCTACATTTAAGAAACAAACTTGCGATCTCCAGGGTGTGATTTTCCAAAGCACTTAATCATTTCCATGGCCCCCTCCACGCACAGCACACAGATCCAAGCAGTCACACGTGCAGCTGGGAGCACTCGGCGTTGATGCAAACCTGGCCTAACACACACCCTACCAAGTACCCGCGTCATTAGGCGGGTATTACGCGCCCACTGGCTCAGGGTATCTTGGCATCACGCAGGCATACCCAGCCGTCCCTGCCCACGCTCACTGCATAGTTCACAAACAGGATAAGGGCTCTGCAAAGATCAGACTCGTTCCCTGCACACCTTGAGACTTCCCTGCGTGTCCTGTATGAGGAAGGCACTCTGTGGAACAAAAATGTGTGTGAGCGCCTAACCAAAGGCGGTATCATAGTGCATGAGCACTAAGAGGGGGGGTTAAGACTGCAAAGACAAGGAGCCAGAATTCCTGGCTGCCACACAGGAGGGTGTCACCTCCTAACATCTGAAATGATGGCCACTTGTGAAAAAAGCAAAATAAGCGTATTTTCCTGGGCAATAATTTAAGAAACTTCCTCGCTAGACTTACAAAAGCACTAACCTACTGTTTCCTAAAATTCTTTACAAACCCTTACAAACATTGGATGGAATGGCAAACGCGTGAGGACGCGTGGGTTCAGCCATCACCACACAGTGCCTCCCACTCCTTATTGAAAAACTCACTGCTCAGCCAGCCAGTGCTTTACTCCGCGCCTGTGACCGTTCTCTCCCACCATCACGTAACAAAGAGATCAAAACAATCTCAGCACAGAAATGTTTCGCTCCGTGTTTGTATTAAATGTGGCAAACCACGTCTCTGCTTCATCGCTGATTCCAGCCGTGTGTTATCATTGCATAAATAAGTCTGACAGTTTCAGGTAAGTCCGTTTGAGCAGTGATTAGTTTTCCTCTCTGCTAAACCTTTAAATATTTGATTTGCAAATGGGTATGACTTTTTGTTCCAACTATCTTCCCTCTTATTTCACCTGTTTTTATTAAGTTCTGGCAGATAGCCTCACCAAGCATCATGTAAGCACATTTTTTCCTTTATATTTACGGACTTATGCTGTGTGTGGCTTTGTATTTCTATCCTTACTACACTTTATTTCCTACATCCATCCTGGAAGAAACCACCAGTTAACAGAACCACCAGGTAAAGCCTCACCTAAGCCTGCTGCTCTGGAGCTTGGCTGCACTGGGTGGAGAGCTGCTGCTGTGCTGTACCAGAGTCCTCTTCCTCGAGGGCTGCTGCTGAGCGTTACTTGGGTGCTCCAGAGCATGCAGATCACTTGATGTGAAGTTGAAACAGAATTTTCTGAGGGTGTCAAGGGGTTTCTTTTCCTACTTCCCTTGCGTAGCACATAGCTCTCCTGCTAGAACCATGGGCATGTATGTCAGTGAATCTGTTTCTCATCTCTGCTGCTCTCTGCCAGGAGCATAGTTTAATATCCTAAGAAAAGCAGCTCCTCAGACTACCTGGGCTTTGGGCTTAATACAGGGAACCCTGATTGAGCATCTGAGTGCAACATTATTTTCTATAACATTTATTGTCTCTTCTTCCTTTACTGCTCTTGAGCACATAAATAACTCTCAATTTACTATACAGGCAGCATGAAAAAGAGACAACAGATCAGGCTGAGTAGAATCACTGTTTCACAATTCAATTTATCCACCTCCTTTGGGGTGTTTTATTTGTTTTCTGTATTAACAAAGTGTGTAGGAAGAGCAAGGAGCCATTACTCAGCTCTGATGTACCAATTGCACAAGTGTGGAAGGTTTATCTGTGGGGGGGCTGACAGCCCCTTTTCCCTCTTGAGCCATACTCATGGTCTACAGACTGAAACACCGTGACCTTTCTGGGTTCGTGCAGAAGTTTAGTCTTGTCGTCATTTATATCCACCTTGATTAACTCAAGTCTGTCCGTAGAAAATCATCTCACATTTATTAGTGCACGTGTGTGAGCACGTGTATCTGTGCCTGTGCCTACATGTATGTAGAGCAGGCTGCGCTCATCACTGGCACCATGTAGGCACCGAAAAGAAAAGACAAACAGCTTTCCAGGAAATCCTGGCACAAAACATGCAAATTCTGCTTCAATAAAAAATTAATCTGGGAGAAAAAAAACACAAGGTGTGGGTGATGGCAAAGATAAACTAAAGAGCTTCAGTATTCAGGGTCACCTCCGGGCACAAGAGACATTGTATTGCTTCATTCTTGAAGTACAACAGCAGATCTGAGAGGGAAAACCCACGAGAGACAAGCATGGTTTGATTCTGACTTCTGTATTCGAAGACCTTCGCTCAGATTGTTCACCTGGGACAGCCTCTGCTGCAAGCACAGAACCCTCAGCATGTTTCCTTTTCCAAGCCTTTCAGCACTTTCAAGGGATTCTTGCTCTCTGAGATGCTGAAAGGCTCTCTCCAGTCCCACTGCTCTATGCAGCACACTTCAAAGCGTCCCCTGTCCGCCCAGGATC
>NW_010402489.1:0-5474 GCF_000710305.1 Buceros rhinoceros silvestris | reverse complement strand
GAACCTCACTCCTTCATTCCCATCACCGATAATCATGTCAGTCATTCCTCCACCCACAGTGGAGACTCACTCCAGTTCCTCCACACACACCAGAAGAGGCTTGATGAGGAAGTTCACTTAGAATGAGAACAAGGACTCATTCATCAGGAAATCACTTTGAGGGACAAAAGAATGCTCTTGCCCCAAATACTGCCAAACATGTGAAAAAACAATAGAAAAAAAGGTATTTTGGAACTTCCGATGCTGTGGGATAGCAGCAGCACGTAGGCAGATGGCTTTGTCGGTCAAGTTGCAGAGCAGACACTGCGTTGTGCACAGGCAGGCGGTCACACCACCAACAGGTCAGTTCAACCACACCTCTGCTTTCAGAAAAGAGTTTCATCTCCATTCTACCAAAACATGAATTTAGGGAGGACAGTTGTTGCAGACCCCTTGCGACTCCCCTTTCCAGAAGAAAGGACCACCATCAGAGATGATTATCAGCACGTCCTCAAAGACCAACCACATCTCCCGGAGTTCAGTTGTCTGATACCCAACATCTGGCATGCTGCAGGACAGCCAGGAGAATCCAGCTCAGCTCTATTGTAAAAAAATGGCCACTGAGCTGTGAGACAATCCATAAGCTAAAGCCAAGTAAGACAGAAAAGCAGACAGAAAAGGAACTGCTGACATAGTAGCAGCCAGGGACGTCGGAGAAAAACGCTGACACGAGAAGCTACAAAGCCCTAAGAAAAAAGATGGAGAATTACAGAGTGCAATTCAACACAAATGGTCAAGGATGAGCTCGACTGAAGGAGCAGCAGAGGCCAGCCCTTTCCCCCTGACAGATGACGACCTGGCAATTAACTCACCCCCCAGCAGATCCCTGCCTCTGCGCCAGAGAACACATTTGCTCTCTGCTGGCCTGGCAGCACTTTTGTCCAGCTTTCTACTACACGTAGAAGTCAGTAAGTTACCACCCTGTGCTCTTAGACTGCACAAACCCTGCTTGCACATCTCCAAGAGTCAGAGATGTCCAAGCAGACTGTGACCCACTAGGGGGAAGGCTGCAGAGAGTCTCTCAGTCTGCAGAAACAATTTCCAGGCACATTCAAATCCTCCCAACCTCGTGGCCTCAAAGAAGACCCAGAGAATGATGCTCCTTATTCCGCTTAGGGCTTGACAGAACAGAGGCAGGCAACACACTGACGAAGACACAGGAAGGCAAGTGCACGGGTTCATTCTACCTTTGTGAACAGCATGCCGACAGCACCACAATGTGCTCTGCATATCCAACGTGGACCTCAAACGACATCCCAGAAGCACAGCAGAAGGGGCTCAAGAGAAAGAAAAAGATGGAGTGCCAGTGTCGCTGCTGCTGCCACGGCTGCTGCTTACTCAGACTGGTGAGAGGAAAAGAAAAAGCACACACAGACGACAGCTGCTTTAGAGCTGAGCCCATCAGATCTGCTCTGTTTTCCACAAAGCAGCGATACATCTACACTCTGAGTCCTAGAACAGGCACCTGAGAAAGCCCTTTCCGAAACCTCCGCTAGTAATGGGTCCATTCGCAGGCACTTCTTTAGGCCATGGCCCACAAATTAATCCGTATCTAGCAGGATCAGACCACAAGCGACGTCAGCAGAGCTGATGCAGCCCTTCAAGATGCAGCCCACCTGATGGCCCAGTTGTCTTCTTTACGGAGCCCACACCTTTTCATATCCTCTGTGTCACTCTGTTTTAAAAGTTTTAAAAGAACATAAAGCTTGTGCAACTGTTTATGGAACCAGAATATGGACGAAGTTCAGGTCAACACACTTGTGGTGGGTTTTTTTTTGCCTGGGTGTTGAAAGGAAGGATGAAAATAACATAACCGGCAGCTATTAAGGAAGAGAATTGATAAGAGAACCAGAGCAATCACTGTGAGCATGTTTAAACTAAAACTCATACTGAAGTCCTGTGACACCACTGTGACTTTACACAAGCTGCAGCGGGGTGTAGGTGAAGCTGTACTGCAATTCTGAAGAAACCACAGAATACAGCAATGTTACCTTTAGAGACGACCGAAAAAGGCAGAATGAAGTGAAATGGAAATTATTGCCTCTCTTTTTCCCATGCTGAAAATCTGTACTGCGATCGCAAGTGCATCCTCTCTCATGTGGGCGAAGGATCTTTAGTGCTCACCCGCAGTCGGCTTTATTTACTCCTTTGCACGTCACATTCTGCCAATGTGATGCTCACTGGGACTGAACATGTCAAAGCCATTAGCAAAAGCAGAACAAAACACTGCACTCCTTCAAAACCTGTACCGGGACCTCCACGTCCATACTCAGGGACAGAACTCCGTGCTCTGCATCCCAGAATTCCTAACAGCGCACTGCACCTCTTACATCAGAATACGGAAACGGCTTGAGTTGCGCCCGGTCTCAACGCCCCTTCCTATACTGCCACATTTCTTTGTAACAGCTGAAAGAAAAATGATTCTAACTTTATAATATATTCATTATTGGGTGTAAACAATCACACTGTACATGTGCATTAAAACCGGACTCCTGTGGATGGGATTCATTCCTCTCCTCCCCTATAGTCTGTTGTCTGCTGAGATTTTGATCTCTACCTGCAGACAAATGAGTTCACATGTCCCTCAGTGTCAGACCTGAACAACTGCCTGTCTCACTCACTTCAGGGATCTTCTTCCTCACTTTACCTGTGATGGGTTATCACTTTTCTTCCCTTCTGAAGACCAAGCCTAGCTTTCCCTGGTCTCCATTCCCGATGCTTATCCCTCTTCTAGCTCGCATGTAGTTACAACCCAAAGGGAACGATGACCGGGGAGGACCCCCACCGGGTCAGGAAGAGACAAGGCATGCAAAAACAAACAGAGGAAATGGACTGAGCTGCCCCAGATGGACAACCAGAGGAGACAAAGAGTGGGGACAGAGCCAAGACATGGAAACGCAGAGATTACACCAGGTCTGCACTGCTGTTCCAATGTAATGAAAACATTTCTTCTTGAGCTTTTGCTTCTGCTTCTACTTGATAGCATGCCATATAAAGTCATTAAAAGCTGAGTGGATTTTTATAGCTGCCATTAGAATTGAATGTTACTTTCCTCCAAAAAGATTCCCTGTTCAATAAATTAAATTTCAAAGGCAAAAATAATCACACTGCTATGTACATTCCCCTATTTTCACCACCAAATAAATAAAACAAGAAGAAACTTTTCACCTGATAATCCATATCCATCAATTTCTGAACTTCAGCTTCAGGCCAAAGGCTAGTAATAATATTTGGACTAGTGGCACACAGCACCACGTCCCTGTCCTCCCTTGGTACCAGGGCCCGAGCATTCGCAGGAATCACTAATGCACTGAATTGCTGATCCAGATCAACAAAGCTTTCAAACGCACTGTCTTGCTGATAACCTCTATAAAACACAACCGTAGCTGAGACATGCTCAGCCGCACTAATGCACTCACCTCACAGTACTTCACTATACAGTCCAATAAAAATATTAATGCACTAGAAGTGCTGATGCAGCCCCATTAGAGCAAGATTTCCTCACCATAGAAGCATCCTGCTTTTCTTCCCGTGAGCTGTGCTTTCAGGAAATGTTAGGCTGGAGCATCCCAAGGAGAAGAAAATATTAAATAGTTCTGTCCTCATCAGTCAGACAAGGTTACGGTCATTCAGAAATGGTGAGGTGCTTCTTGCCAAAAAGGCTGGGTGAGAGAAACAGGAAAAAAATTATCTTGGCAGATGAAGGAGAGAAGAGACAAATGTTGAGGTAATGATGCTCTAGGATAGAAACACTTTTCCGCTTTAATTTGGTGGCATATGTCAGGTTGTAGGTCCTACAGGTCTAGAAATAAGCAATTCCCCTGGTGTGTCAGGAAGGAACTTGATGGTTTGGGGAAGATGGAGAACTGTTACCACTGACTCCAACTGGTGTGACACACACTGGCCCACCCATTCCTCTCTGTCACAAAAGTTGTTTAGATTTGGGAACAGAAGTTTTTTACTGTATGATCTAGAGGTGTCTTACCCAGCAGTGGGGGTGCAGAGTCAGGCACTAGATGCTAAACTACAACCACAGCTCTTACAAGATGGTCTTCAGTTAGCTTCACGTGTATTAGCAAAAGTAGCCAAGAAGGACACTGCATGTCCTGTTGTGATGGCACGATGCGGGGGAAGAGCAGCTGGTTTGTAAATCCCATCAGCTCTTCTGAAGTCTAGAACTCTCCGTTTGAAGAAGGAACACCTTGAAATAGTCAGTTCCACTGTTTCCACTTCCAAAGACGCTGTTTATTCATCACCTTGAAAGGTGATGTCACAGCTAAATGCAAGTGGCAGCGTCCCAGTTCTGTTCGATGGTATACTGGAGTGTACATTTGCAAAGAAAATATATGAATCAAATAAACATGAGGGTTAATCTAAACAAGTAAATTGTTACAGAAAGTGTCACTACGGTAAGTGAACTGGACACACTGAGAAAGTCATCTCTAAAGACTTCATATATTCTAACCAAGATCTCTACCAAAAAAAAAAGGCAAAGGATATCTGAAAGAAGCTCAGGAACTGAAAGCAGCTCTTTATGCTTTAAAATACACCAGCAGAAACTGGGTTGTACAATTTTCTACGCGAAAGCAAAGATGAATGTAAAACGTTGCCTTAGAGTAAACAGGTAAATACCCAGCTGTGAGGAGGAGAGAAGGTCACATCTGTGGTGGCACAGAAGGAAAGGAAGGAGAAACAGCCATTAGTCAATCTCTTCAGCAGCAGCTAATCAGTATGTGCAGGTAATGTGCACACTGGACAGCCAAAAAGCAGGCGCTGAGCTCGGAATTCCATCAGAATTTCATCATCTCTCTTGAGGGAGCAGAGCCTCCTGCTGCCCTCCAGCCTGCTTCTCACACACACACGGAGCCCAGGGCAGGCACTGCATGCAGTGAGCCAGCACTCACCAAACCACTCCAAAATTCTATCTCCTATATCACTAATGCTCAGAAATTATGTAAATGTAGATGGTATAAACCATCGACTACTGGTTATGAAAATAAATGACTGGGCTCCTGAATATTTTCACAGGATCACAGGATCAGGTGGTTGGAATAGATCTTTAAGATCAACGAGTCTGAACACACACCCTGCCCTGCCGGGGTCCCTGATCCAAGTCCCTCAGCACCACACCTACACGTTTGTTAAACACTTCCAGGATGGGGAATCCACCACCTCCCCGGGCAGCCTGTTCCAGTGCTGCACAACCCTTTCGGTGAAGAAATTTTTCCCAATATCCAACCTAAACCTCCCCTGGCACAACTCAAGGCCATTTCCTCTCATCCTGTCACTTGTCACATGGGAGAAGAGTCCAACTCCCACCTCACTACATCCTCCTCTCAGGCAGTTGTAGAGAGCAATAAGGTCTCCCCTCAGCCTCCTCTTCTCCAGACCAAACAGCCCCAGCTTCCTCAGCTGCTCCTCACAAGACTTGCTCT
>NW_010402488.1:15022-15451 GCF_000710305.1 Buceros rhinoceros silvestris | reverse complement strand
CGCTGCCCCCAGAGCCTCAGCACGGTCTGGGGAGTGGGCTGCTGGAGGGCATCGGCAGAGACAGCGTGTTGTGCTTTGCAATCTCCAGACACCCTGACGAGGGCACCCACCCCCTCAGGGAGCCCGTCTCTCACCTCTATTGGGCAAAACTGCCCTTCCCCGCAGCGGAGGCTCTTGGGGGATGAATGAAAGCAGGTCCCTGAAAGATCCACACATCCCTGACAGCAACGTGTCCCGTCCCCTGAGCACTGCTGCCCTGCAGGCCTGCGCATCTCGCAGAGACAGCAGCAAGCTGGACAGGTGAGTGGATGGCCCAGCCATGGAAATGGCAGCCCCAGGGGACACCAGCCACCAGCTGCACTGCTTGGCACCTGCAGCAACTTGTCGCTGGGGTGGCAGCGGGGAAGCCCAGGCCGCCCCGGGGGAGGG
>NW_010402488.1:12181-14897 GCF_000710305.1 Buceros rhinoceros silvestris | reverse complement strand
GGTGAAGCCCAGCCCGCCCCGGGGAAGGGAAGCACTAACCAGTGTCCCCCAGCAGCTGGGCGGTCGGATGCTGAAGCACCACCACCACCGGTCAGCCCAGATGGACTAGATCTGCCATGTCCCCAAGGACGAGGACCATCCTCCTGCCCACCGCGGCCGCTGGGAGGCTGGGACCACTGCTCTCCCGTGACCGCGCTACGCTGCTGCCTGCTCTGCTGACAGACACAAACCTTCGCTTCCCAAAACTGACATTCCAACACTTTTTTTCCCTGAGGAGGTGGCAGGAAACACCAGCTGACTTGTTCGTAGGGACATGCAGCGACTTTCAGGCTCCCTGGAAGGCACCGGGTTGTAGTGACAACTCGGCACCCTGCAAATCAGCACGGGCAGGTTATCTATGGCAACAAAACAAATATCCCGCTGTTATGGCAACTGGAGAATCGCAGGAAGGTCATGGACACGGTCTGATATCTCATCTCACCCGCACACACATCGTGGTGGCTCGTGGGACTGTGTTCACCTAAAGCCCTTCGCTGGGAAATGCTGAGAAAGCTGCTTTTAAGGCATGATTTTTGGTTTAATTTCTACCTGATGACCTGTCTTGGAGGACGGGGTGACTCGAGGATCTCTGCGCACACAGCTCAGGCCTAAATGCCTCCGTGTGTCATGGGCTGGAAGATGCTGCAGGAGAAGAAGGTCGTCAGTGCTGATGATGGGAGTTCAGCCGAACGATGGCAAGCTGAGGGTAGTGCTGGCTGAGTCCTCCCCAAGGGATGTGAAAGAGGGAGTCTCAAGACCAGAGCAGCCACAAGCAGGACAGCACCTGAGGTCCAGGAGCGCTCAGGACCAAAGCTCCCTGCAAAGCTACCTGCAGCAGCGAGAGGGCAAGAGGCACCATGCCTGCGTGGGGCAGCGTGGCCGGGACGCGGTGGGTGACGCTGGGGGACCAGCCAAGCAGGGTTTCGGTGCTATTGCAGGGGCTGTGTGTACTTTTACAATGGAGCTCTTTCTTCTCACTCCTTTTCCTGCTGCTCCAACACAAAACACGCCACTCCCCCAAGCAACCCACTGCCCTCAGTGTTCCCTGTTCCAGTTCTGCTCGTACAACCCTGTCAGTGACTCTCCTCCTCCCGGGGGGCAACTCCACTCTACCTGGAGCCTCCAAACTCAGCCCCTTTAGCTGTGGAGCTGCCTCCGACTCCCCCTTAAGGGCTGGAGAGGGTGGGGTGGGGGTAAGGAGGTCCGGGACCTGCCAAGAGCTGCCTGAGCTTCATCTACAGATCCCACCAGCTGTTGTCTTCTGCTTGTGGCCCCTGAACGTAAGAATGGGTGTAAATTTGGCCACCACAAACACCTTCCGCCCCAGCCTGCCCAGCTGAGCCCTGCCCTGCCTAGGCCTTGCCCGGTGCCAGCCGGGCAGCGCTGGGTACTGCCCAAGCCCAGCAGAGCTGCCCCCGGAACCAACCCTGCCCGGTGTTTACCTGCACCTTGCGCGGATTGAGCCTTGAACCGGCTCCAAATTTCGTGTCATATCAACTCCAATTTTGGCAGCGACTCAACCCTCTCCTTATCTCGAACAGAGCTCCTTGGCAGCAGGCACCTCCCTGTTGTGTAATTTAATGATGTTATGGCTGGCTTGCAAACAGCGAAACAGAAAGGCCGTGACGTTATCTTAATAGGATTTTGCTCGCTGAACTCCGAGTGTCACTGGCACTGCTCCCCGGCGCGGCAGAGGGGACATGAACCACCCCAGCACCAGCAGCTTCTGCTGCTTGCAAACAGCATCAATTGCAATTCAAGGTTGGAGGCGTTTATCTCCTACAACCCCCTGCAACCTGTCCCTGCTGAAATCCCACGTACCCCAAACTCAACCTGCCCTAAGAGCTGGGTTCTGGGGGCGGCGGCAGCGCAGCTGGTGGGTTTGCTTCCTTCCCCCGAGAAATCTCAGCAGCACCCGGCGCTGACACACCTCATCGATGTGTTTTAATGCACCTTTCGACTGCTTTAACACATCCCAGCGACTTTAATCCCCGGGGAACGGCCCCAAAAGGTGCTGTTTGATCACTTTCTGCTGTAAAACCGAGTGGGTGAGCAGAGCGGGGCCAGCCGACACGCTAGATAAGTGACATTTTCCACGCATGAAAATAAAAGGTTGTAATAAATCCTATTCATGTCACTCTCATTAATCCATTAAGTATAAACCTGTTGGAAAAAGTAATGAGATTTAGCACCCGATGGGGTAAGCAGAGCGGGGCCAGCCGACAGTCTAGATAAGTGACATTTTCCACGCATGAAAATAAAAGGTTGTAATAAATCCTTTGAAGGACTAAATCTGCGTGATTATAAAATGCAGATTTTCCCTGCTTCCATTTTACCTCTTCATTAGGAGGAAGCGAGGGCGGTTGGTAACTAGCTGGGAATCCCCACCTGGCAAGCGGCCCTGGGATTTGTTCAAAGTGGCCATTTGTTTTCTTGCAGGTTCTGAGAGACGCTGCCCCACGCTCCTCCAGGAGCTGCGGGAGAGGAGGTTGTAATGGGCTTTAATGGAATTAGGGGCTTTTATGGGGGGTAGGCTCAGAGTGGCGGGTCTGTCGTTGGGAAGCAGGGGAGGCACGGCGGATTCCTGCACCGAAATGTGTGGATGACACAGAGGTGAAGCTGGGTAGGGGAGGTACTGACTGGTTACTGGGCTGATGGGATTGGGGGGGAGCCTGAC
>NW_010402488.1:11767-12046 GCF_000710305.1 Buceros rhinoceros silvestris | reverse complement strand
GATGGGACTGGGAGGAAGCCTGACAAGGCTTTTGGGAAAAAAAAGAAACCCCATCTTGGCGTGGCAAACAGTTGGTTTCGGGGGGACACATTTAACTTCTCCCCCTGCCTGCCCTGATCTCATATCGCAGAATCATGGACTGGTTAAAGTTCATCCAGTTAATTGTTAAAGCTCCTCCAGTCCAACCCCTGCGGGGAGCAGGGACATCTGCACCCAGAGCAGGGGGCTCAGAGCCCCAAGGGCCAACCTGACCTGGGATGGGGCCAGCGATGGGGCTGC
>NW_010402488.1:7630-11353 GCF_000710305.1 Buceros rhinoceros silvestris | reverse complement strand
GGCGCAGGAGCCCCTCCCTCGACCTGCTGCCCACACTGCTGGGGATTAGCCCAGCACATGGGAGGCTTCTGGGATGCGAGCACACCTTGCCGGCTCCTGTCCAGCTTTCACCCACCAGCACCCCCATGTCCTTCTCCACTGGGCTGCTCTCCATCGGCCCCCAGTATCATTTTCCTTTTACTCTTCCCCACTTACACGCCTGTCCCTGGGTCCCCACTCCCTGTTCCACACCCACTTTCCGACTCCTCTGCAGCCCTTGCTCCATGGAGAACCAGCTCTCCACAGCCAACCTCACTCCTGCAGCTCCCATCACCCTGGGCTCCCAGCAGCCCAGCTTCCTTCACACCTCTGCTGCCAGAGCAGGAGAGAACAGCCCAGGGCATGCCTGGGCTGGGCATCATCACAAATGCAACCAAGAGAAGCAAAAGCATTGGCGCTGGTTGGGAGGAAGGACCTGCTTCTGCAGCCCAGTCTCCTCTGCCACAGCCCTACCACGCTGCTCAGCTTGGAAGTGCTTGGCACTGTTCCCTACCTTGTAAATAAGTGATTACTGTGATGAAAATAATTAAGCAACCCAGCCTTTTAAGTGACTAATAGAGACAATAATTTATATGTGTGAGGTTTATGGAAGTGATGGAGCCCTTTTAGCAGTTCTCACAGTGCAGGAACTTTTTTCCGTTATCTCTTTTTTTTTTAAAACATATCAGAGCACTGAAAATAATATAACAAAGCCTGAAGAGCTGCCCCACCTCCCGGCCTGCACCCAGGGCCGAGCTGTGGAGCACAGATGCCCTGCCACGCTGAGCTGACCTGTCCCCAGTGCTCCCAGACACGCTCCCCATCCCTCACTGACCACTCACTCACCCCTTCACCACTCCCCCAGGGCCGAGCTGTGGAGCACAGATGCCCTGCCACGCTGAGCTGACCTGTCCCCAGTTCGCCCAGACACGCTCCCCATCCCTCACTGACCACTCACTCACCCCTTCACCACTGCGGTGGCCCAGAGAGCGCGGCGATACAGCAAAGCTTTGCCCCAACACGGCGTCCAACAGCTCAGCAACCACCGACCTGGAGCTCCAGGCTTTGCCTGGACCCTGCGTTTCCAGACGACATCCAGGACTGGGGTGGAGGGGGATGAGGGAGGTGAGGACAAGCTCACCTGCCTCCTAAAAGAAACCTGGAGACCAATAACCCTCCTGACGGTGCCTTTTCATTGGGGTCTCCCTGGGCCATATTTGAGTGGATGGTCTGGAGGTCTGAGGCTTGCTGGAGCATTCCTACGTTCCCAGGCACTTTGAACTCTCACGCCCATCCATCATTACAAATCTCCTGCTAAGCTGGGTGGTTTTGCACGAGCATTACCACTCCTCTGAGCTCCATGTCCTGCAGCATCCCGCGGAAGGCTGGCAGGAGGCAATTTAGACACCGAACGATTTTCCTCCTGCTGGAGAAAGGCAGATTTCTGCTCCTCGGGGACACAGCACAGAGGGAGAAAGGAGAAAAAAAAACCCAACCCCACAACACAGCAACCAAAAACCGCTGAGCCCGGGCTGTAATCTACGAGGCCACATTTCACATCTGTTTTTGCAATGTTAACTTTTATAAAAGGGCTGGGAATAACACGATCACTTCACTTTTCAGTTTGGAGGGTTGTAAATTTAAAAGCCAGGCTGGTGCATAGCGGAGCTAGAACGCTGAAAACTTAAGTCTCAAAAAACCCAAGCCTCTACTCTACAAATGTTGCTGCACTGAAACCCAAATGTATTTTTAGGCCACTCTGATTTTTGGGAGTTGCCAGACTGATTCACTCCAGATGATCCCAAAAGAACACAGAAAACAACCCCAGTTTGGGAAGGGTCAGTCCTCCCTGCCGTTGCTCCTCCACCCCAAAACTTCTTGATCCATATTAACACCATAAATTAGACATGGAACACCATTCCGGGAACGCCAGCAGCTCCCCACACCGCTGCTCTCAGCCCTCTTGTTCGCAGGCTTCACAAGAAAATCAGCGAGGCGAGATGTCAGCACATCTCCCCGCTCCCTCAGCTCCTGTTGTTAGGGAGAGGCTGCTGACGTGCTCTCACAATGCCTGCGCCGATTTTGAGCTCGGAGGCAGGCAGAGGACCAGGCAAGGAGTCAATTAGTGACCACCCTTGGGTCGTTTTTGATAAGCCTCACTTAAAAGTCAAGGTCAGCGAGGCTGTGATGGGACTATGGACATCACGCTGCCCAAGAACCTCTGCTTGCTTCCTTGTGTGAAGTTGGGGCCTCCTCCCTTTGGCTGGAAGCGCTCTGGGGCTCTGGGTCCCTTCTTCTTCTGTCTTCTTCAGCAGCGACAGCCTCCATGACCCCACGGAGGTTCCTACAAGCACCTCATGGGAGGAGGCAGGTGGTTGTGAGCATGTAGGGTGAACCCACAGCTCAGAGGGATTCAGGTGTGACGTTGCAGAAATCAAGCAGAAACAAGCATCAGGGACAGTGTTGGCAGGAGTCCCACTGTCCTCCTGTGCCGCCCATCCTCCTCCCAGCTGGGAACACTCCAGTCTCCCAGGCTCTCCTGGCACAGGCAAGGGTCCAGAAAAGGGCTGAAGGCCAAAACCAGCCACGATGGGACCAGAGAGGAATCAGCCCTCCCCTGGTCCTCGTGTTGGGAGAACCAAGATTGCCAGCCTGGGGAAGAGGACCAAGGACACACATCCCAAGTCTTTCTCCTGCTACAAGGTGGAATGAAAGCGTAGTCGAGATCTTGAGGGTTCTATGCCAAAGGTTAGCTGAAAGGAAACTCTTGTGGATCAAGGGTCTTCTTGACAGATGGATTCAATTTGCATTTGCAAGGGAATAGTCGTCTGAGATCAAGGCTGCTGCTGGGATAAGCAAAGTTTTCAGCTGAGAAAGAAGAGGACATGCTACTAACCCAAACTCTGCCTCCACTTTCTCTGTCAGGAAGAAATAAAACACAGCTATGGCCACAAATAAGAAAAAAAAAATAAAACCAGAGGCCAGACAGAAAGAAGGAAGGAACTATAAATACACACGAGAATGCAATTACCGACTGAGTTGACTAAGGATGTGATCGATGAGAAGCAGCTAAGATGTTTATTTGGTAATGAAAGCAGCCCGGGCAACAACGTGGAGAAACTTGAATTACTCGGGCAGGACGCAAAGCAAGACACTGAGAGGAGCGTGGTGAAGCAGCAGTCGTCACTGAATACACACAACTGCAGTGTCCAGCGCTGTGAGGGCTTGGCGAGGAGGCGTCGGAAGCAGCAGTTTGGTGGATTGTGACTGAAGACCTGGGGACCGGAGTTCCAGGTAGAAGAAAACCAGCAGATCTAATCCAGGCTGCCTTCTACAGCCTTCGGCTCTCCCACGCTCAACTGGAATTTCACCCTGAGTCCCACATAACAGCTTGACCCTGAATCAGCGACTTGCTGTCCTACAAGGCTTCCTACAGCCACATCCTGTGCGAGCTCCGATGGGAGATGGAACTGGGATGCTGGAGGCACCACCGGGAGACCTGTGGGAGGTACCAGGTCACGAGGATGGGATGCAGCAGGGGCAAGGAAACAGATTAAAAATTGTACTGTGGGTAGAGAGATGTTCTGGAAGCGCAGGAGCACTGAGGACTGTTTCAGGCTGAGGTCTGATCTGCATGGGGAAGGATCATGCCAGGATGGCTGCCTGGGACAGCCAGAGCCAGAACTCCCTGGGCCAGGTGGTCAC
>NW_010402488.1:6945-7447 GCF_000710305.1 Buceros rhinoceros silvestris | reverse complement strand
ATGCCAGTCACGGCTGGCACATGCCTACCTCTGTCCTCAGGAGCTACGCACAGGAGAAGAACCAGGTACCCTCGCTGCGGCTGTTTCAAAATACCTAGAGGGATGAGATGAGGAGACACCACACAAGAGGTGCACGTGCATCAGCACCTCCAAGCAGGACCTGACCCAGAGAAGTGCCAGAGAAGTGCCAAGTACTCAAGTCTCCGGCATCCACCCACCACGGGCAGCAGCCACGGGTGTGCCCAGAGCTTGGAGGTAGCCTCCAGAACAACCCTCAGGCAACTCAGTGGTGACCGAGCACCTCCCTAGAGATCTGGGATGAATGTGAGTGAGGTGGAGCCACTCCTGGTCCCCTCCACAGAGATGTTGAAGGCCAAGACCCGTGGTCATGACAAAGGGTGACAGTGCCAGCTGCCCTCAGTGCCTGCAGCCCCGCTGAGATGCTGGCAACCAGCCGCAAGCTGCTAGCAGAGGGCAGAGACATGGAGGGGGGCACGGGGAG
>NW_010402488.1:6616-6830 GCF_000710305.1 Buceros rhinoceros silvestris | reverse complement strand
TACGAGTTGGCATGTACGTGGAGGGGGGCACGGGGAGGAGGGGCGGGGAGGTGCTGGTGGCTTTTGGAAGGGCTGGCTGCAGCCGAGGCGGTTCCGTCCAGGCCGACAGCTTGCATATGGATAAACAACAAGATAATTACAACCTTTGGAGTGGGGGGAGCAAAGCCCATGGCTGCAGCGTCCTCCTGCTGCCAGCTCCTGCAACCCATACGTC
>NW_010402488.1:2785-6480 GCF_000710305.1 Buceros rhinoceros silvestris | reverse complement strand
CCCCCCAGCTCCCTCCGCAGCCTCATCACGAGGAAATTACTGGCCATAAAAGCCATGGCTAGAGCAGGGAGTTAGATACAGCTGCAAAACCATTTATCTATTGAGAGACCCCTATTGTCAGGGACTGAGGTTTGGCTTTCGTAGGAGCGAGCAATTTGGAAAAGGAGAGGTGGGGGGAATCCAACAAAACCCACAACCCAAAAAACCTACCAACCAACAAACAAACAAATACAGGAGCAGAGAGACAATACCCGACAGCTTGCAGGGTTTCCAGGCCTCTGCCAGCTGGGAAGCTGAGCGTATGAAATATGCATCGCGCTGAACAAAGCGCTGGAGAGCTGTAACCCTTTCCTGGGCACTGGAGCCAGGCACAGGGAGAGCGAGAGCCCCGGGTGGCTGAAAAGTTAAGGGGAAAAAAAAAGACCAGGAGAAAAAGCATCCAGGGCCATGGGTAGGGATGACTGAGCCTGTCTGTACGGTCAGATGGACTCAACAGGGAGCTGCCCAAGGGGGGTTAAAAGTTTAGGAACTGGTGAGTGGCTACAGGAGCAATAGCTGGGACAGCTCAAAGCTGGTGCTGTCCCTGACATCCACTTCCACAGCTCTGCTCCCCAGGGATGTCTCGGAAAAGTGTTTCTCCAATCTGTGCCAGGGCAGTGTCTCTCCAGGGAGGAGGTGGAGGACACTGGATCCAGCACCGTGACCCTGGCTGGGAACAGCCCCTGCAGCAAAGGGGCTGTGTCAGGCTGAAGTACATTGTTTCGGAGTTGACAGCAATGGTGAAGCTTTGTCCTTCTACCTGTCACCCACGGGCCCGGGCGTCTGCTAGACAACCTGAGCAAAGTGGATGCAACAGAGCACAAGGCCCATGAGTGCTGCGAGGAAATCGGAGGGCTGGAGCACGTGTGCGAAAGGAATCCAGGATTCTCATCAAGGGAAGGGAGAATATGAAGGGAAGGACGAGAGATCCAGCAAACTTTCAGCTAAGTAGATTATTGATCTTCAGGGTGTGCCAGAAACCAGCTTTGCAAATTACAGCAGTCCCCTGCCGCAAGCACAGGCACTTACCGGATGGCAGAGCAGAAGTGCTCCCCACCTCCCTGCTCCCACCACCCACACACCTTCCTCCACCACCACCGCCGTGCTGCCGAGCTCCTGTTTGCATCTCACCGCGGCAGGACGCGCGAACACGTCCAAAGGGTGACGACGCGAAAGGAGACGGCGCGACGCCCCAGCAGCTGAGGGGAGAGACAGTGTTAGTGGGGAAGAAACAGCTCGGCGAGTCTGTTGTGGAGAAGGAGCAGAAGGCAGAAACCTCAGCCCAACGCGAGCGGGGAGGGCGGTGACCTTGCGAGGCTCTGTACAGCTAAGCAAATAATTTCCTTGGCAAAGGCAGGCGCTCAGGAGGGTTTCTACATGCGGAGCCGAGGTGTGAATGCCTCGCAGATTGCCCTGACAACGCGCCTAACCCCCGGCACGCAGATCACCTGCTCGCAGGAGCCGAGAGGCTGGTGAGAAGACAGTCTGGAGCCCAGCTCCTAGTGGGGTGCTTGGCAGCCCACCAGATCTGCCCCACGACACAGCTGCCCCACAGTAATTTTTCATCATATCATCACCAAACCAGGCAGAAATGCCCCAAGTAGGGATGGGGCCGTGGATGCTCCTATTAAACCAGGCACTGGGAGGGGCTGCATGTCTCCTGCCATTGGCCCCACCACCACTGTCCTTCTACTGTGACTTGCCAGGTCCACGCCACAGACCTCCCAGAAGCCTCAGAGCCCTCCTGCGAGGGAGGTGGGGAGGTATTTCTTTATCCTTTCTCATAAGAGAAGGGCTGTCTGGTGGCACCAACCAGGTCTTCTCATCCCAGGGACAGCCCTGCCACCGTGAAGGAGCTGATTTTAAATGAAGTCAGGCCTGCCTTTGACTGGTGGAGCGTGATGAGCACTCGGACTGTCAGATCCTCCTGTTTTAAATAAATTCCACTGACATCCTCTCTTCTGACATAAATTATTAACCAAGCATGATGCACAGTGTGCCAGCAGCAGCATCACGGGGCAGGAACAGCGGCAGGTGAGGTTTTCTGCCTGTGACTGCAGGTGTGAAGGAGTTAAATTACACCATCGCTGGGAGAAGAGGTGTGCCACCACGGTTGCCACCGTGGCCACGCAATGGAAGTCACACTCCATACCCAGGCCATATAAAAACCAAACTCCTGGCATCTCCACGCATCCATCTGTGCCAAGACTTGCTGTGAGCAGGGACTCTTTTTCCCACCTCGCCACGGCCCTTCTGACAGGCCCAGGGACAGAGGCAGCCGGCTCCACTCTCCCCTGGAAATGCTGTCGATATCCTGGAGAGACCTAGTCAGCCACTGTCTGGCAACATTTCTCTCCCTTCAGCCTGAAGCAACTTCCAGTTCAGCTGGGGTAAGGTGCATGGGATGGAGATGGCTTCTCAGAGAGGGACCAATCCGTCAGCCAACACCCAGAGGCAAACTCTACCCCCTCCCCACACCCTCTCCAGCAGATGTCTTCAGAATTCACCAGAACCTTAAAAAAAAAGACCCCAAGGAAGAGCCTGATGGAAAGCCAGCCATCAGAAAGGGGTGTGGGGCCAACGCCAGTGCGGGTGGGAGCTCCTGGAAGCACCATGAGACGTGGGTATGGACCTCAGCCACCTACACCAGGGGCTGAAGGGCCTGTGTGAGACAGCTGGGATAAACAGGCAGCTCCTCTGCCCCAAAAATAAACTCAGGCAGCCTGAAGCCAGAGAAAAGAGTTCTGTGAGTCTCAGCTCTCTGAAGGCCTGGGGGGTGGTGGGCTTCCAGCAGCAGACACAGGTCACCTGGGCTCCCCTTCTCAATACAACCAGAAGGAAGGGGAAGGAATATCGAGCAGAAAAAAAGCCCATGTATTTTTACTACTCGTAATTCAGAGGAACAACATCCACATTTTATCCTGGAAGTAGCTGCACTTTGGGGATTCTTGTGTCTGAGACCTAATTTGTAAAGCGTGTAGGGTTCCCTTAGTGTAAAAAAAAGCATTACAGGATCATTATTGAAATGGACACACTATACTTCATGTCTCAGTTCCACGCAAGTGGAAAAAAAGGCCAAGATCTATCTCCAGGACGAGAGGACAAACCCATGAAACATAACACTCATCCGGTGAAGTGACAAAAATGGGATGTGGCTACTTAAAGCCACACCAGGTCTCCTTTGCCTGCTGTTCAGCCACGCCACAGCAGCAGCACAGAGTCCAGAGCAGCAGCAAACCTGTTTTTATTAGTAAAAGCCACAACCCCTGACCAGAGTGGTGCTTCTCAGCTCTGCCCTGGGCTCGTTCTGCATGTCTGGGGCTGCAGCCTGACCATGACCCACCCACGGGGCTGCCCATACAGATAATCTAGAGGAAAAGAGGCTTTCTGGAGCCTTTTGCCAGCATTCACACCAGCAGTGTTGCAGGAAGCTCCTTTCGAACCCTTGGCACGTCCGTGGTGAGATGAGAAGTTGTTTCCCTAGAGGAATGAGCGGAGCCAGGTATTTCAGGCTGAATCTCATGCCTGCCTGTCTCCCACCCACCCAGCACACATGACTGCCGATGTAACCTCCCTCGCACATCACACATCTCTCTGCTCAGCCGAGCCCGCACATCACCCGGCTATCGATCTGCCGGAGGTGACACGACCTGCTC
>NW_010402488.1:0-2663 GCF_000710305.1 Buceros rhinoceros silvestris | reverse complement strand
CCTGCTCCCATGATATGGCAGGACCCTGCGCAGCCGTCTCTGCGGGGGCTGAGGCAGCAGGACACCCTGGCCCTCGGGGGCTGCTTCTGCACCCCATCACGGGGGCAGCTCATGGGGAAGGGGCCCAACCGCTTCACCATTGAGGACACCCAACTCCTGAGACACCAGAACAGCTGGTGCAGGTATCACTTCGCAGTCAGAGCTCAGCACGGAGCTGGACTTCCATGGAAACCAAGGCCACCAGTCACAGGTGGATCACAGACTGGCGGGGTGGGAAGGGACCTCTGAGGATCACCCAACCCCCCGCTACAGCAGGGTCACCCTGAGCAGGTTGCCCAGGATGGTGTCCAGGTGGGTTTGGGATCTCTCTGGAGAACACGACTCCACAACCTCTCTGGGCAGCCTGGGCCAGGGCTCTGCCACCCTCACAGGGAAGAAGTTTTTCCTCCAGTCCTGCTTTTCCAGTTCTCACTGCTAAACCCCTGATGAGGGCCAGCGAAATGAGGCTCTAGTTCTAGGAGGACAAATCACTCATCCTCTCCTTCAGACTGCAGATATTTAGTGATTCTTTAGAGCAGAGCAGGGCCCAGCTGAATTCCCTCCCATGCCTTGTTCTTACCCCCTGCAGTAGAACTCAACTCTTTGTCCTGGCTTTCAAAGGCCAGGCACTGCTTAACCTGTCACCCTCCTCTGGGGCATCGACACCCTCAGCAGACACAGTATCATTTTATACCAGAGCCCTTAGAGCACAGCCTCCACCTCCCACTTCCAAGCCAGGGGTGTTCTCTCATGTTGTCCATCTACGCAGCAAGGACAACACTTGCGTGGCCCATAAGGTACTAGGGCTGGAGTAACCCCTAAAAATCATAGAATACCAAGTTGGAGGTGTCCTCAGGATCACCTGGTTCAACCAAAGAATACAAGAAAACTCTAAATAGCATCACTGGGTTGCTTGGAGTAAAAGCAGTGCTCGGTCCCTGGGGCTTCAAAGGGCTGGGGAGGACAGAGCCTTTCATAAGACAACATGAAGCAGAGAACGTGGCTGAGCGCTACCTGTGTGCTGTCTTCATCTCCCTGAGTGTGGATGGTGTAGGAACGATGACCGTTCTTCAAGGTCTCAGTGGCAATGCGCACTTCCACCCCCGGCAGTGGGGTGCCCACGGAACCTGCAAAGCAAAACAAGACTGAAACGGGGGGTGGCCTCTGGGAAACAACACAATCAAGGATGCAAAAGAGCAGCTGCTCGCCTTATCAACGGCATCTGCACACTGTGCTGGCACTAGAGAACTTCCTGGCAGGGGGTTACCCTTCAGGAAGGCTTCGATCACATCGTATGTCGGCGTGCAAATGTCACCGCGGCGCAATACGCCGAGCAGGCAGTGCTGGAAATGCCGAGGAAAACAAATGCGTCTCCAGCCCCGTGCAGTCTCTCTTGGCCGGTCTTTGAAGGCACCAGCACAGCTTCGTAGCTCAGTAATGAAGCTGTCTTTTAAAAATAAAAAAAGCACCGTGAAACCTACACAAAGACGTGAAAAGAGTGAGCACGATGATTACTGCAGCGGCTCACCGCTCCTCTATAGCTGGGACCTGACAGAGAAAGGAAAGGCTTAACAGCGTGAGAACTGCCAGGGATTATCTCAGGTTTATGAGACATCAATACACTGTGTATAAAACATGGCAGGGGAACAGCGGAGATCAAACCCGTACCGCGCTGCCACAGGTTCCTGTTCTCAAAGCCAAGGAATCTGACACCGACTGCTGTTAGGCTCCAAGCCGCTTCTTCGACCCAGAGCCCCGCAGCCTGCAGCACTCCCACCCCTCAGGTTAGCGCACGCTCCTCTTGGTGAGCAGCTGAAAGCCCAGAGGAAGGGGCAGCTTCGTGCGACCTCCGTTTGATGGGGGGTCCCGGCTCAGCAGCAACCTGGCGTCGTGGGCATCTGCTGGCACAGCAGGTTTTGCTCTGCAGCTCAGTGGCACAAGACGGCTCTTGCTGCAAGATGATGCCTGTGACTTTCAGCCCCCGAGAGCGGGGAGAGAGACGTCAGCACAGAGCAACTGGTGGCTTGGGAGGACGGGGCTCACTTAAACCAGTGAGCGCGCTCTTAAAATAAAGTCACGATCAATTTTTCCCCTGGAAAGCCTCCATTTGGTGATGCTTTCTAGCTCTGCTAGGGTCAGCTCGGTGCTGGAACGCCCTCAGAGCAGGACCTGCAGCTCAGCGCTCTCTTCCCTTTCTCCTCTGTACTTGGGTTCGAGTGGCTTTGTCCCTATCCTGGTCTCATTCTCCTGTCCAAGCCCCGGAGATCTGATGACCGTGACATCATGATTTGGTTTGCTACATTGGTCAGTTGCCATGGCAATAGATATGTCGTCGTAGCCCAGATTTATGGCATCCCTGCAGGATCAGCTCAGAGCAGATGGGCTATGAGGGAGTGCGATTTTATTGCAGCAAAACTACCCGAACAATTAGCAAATGTGGCAAGAAATAAACAGAAAGCGAGGTGGCAGTTCTGTGAGGTGTGTCTGCTCAGCTTGAAATTGCCTTCGGCGTTCAGGTCAGCCAGCCAACACGCAGCCAGGTCCTTCTCTCAGCTTGGGCTGCTCTCATCTCCCAGCCAGATACTGCCAGCAGTCACAGAATCACTTGGGCTGGAAAAGCCCTT
>NW_010402487.1:3643-10876 GCF_000710305.1 Buceros rhinoceros silvestris | reverse complement strand
TAGCTCAAACCAGGACAGTAGGGTAAGCACCTTCAGTCTTTTCTAATAATCTACCTTCTGCTGCTGCTCCTGTGAAGTCCTATAAGTTTAAATGCTACATGCTGCAACAAATGTCAATAAGGGCCCCATGTGTCCTGTAGGTGTTATATACACAAGTACAATTACAATTTAAAAAAGTTTTTTAAACAAAATAAAGAGCTAGAACACCTCTGAACTTCCAGAAGTTTAGCGGTTCCTGAAATGTTACTTGTACGAGTGTTAACATCGGTTTAACCTCCTGATATAACACATCTACCAAAAAGAAAGAATCACAGAATTTTTCTAAATGATACTACTTGAAATTTTAAACATCATATGTCTTAAAATTATATTAAATTATATTCTACACTACACTTCTCTGGCAAGGGAAGATGGTACAAGACAAAAGACCCATCACCACAAACTTCAGCCAGCAGAAAGTCTATCGACAACATAGAAAGGTATTGTCTACAATGCCTATAATCATCAGGATATAAGAGAAAAAAAGCCTCATTTTATCAATAAGTGACACCATTACCGTGTCATAGACTTTTAGTGTTGTAATCTGTAATGTATTTCCCTCTCTGTTTTTCCCTTGCCACTGCCCTGCCTGGAAATCCTTCTGGACAGGCACATGTGGCCGCAGGAGACCAGACAGACTGGCTCCTCTAACATCAACAATCTTGGAAGGAAGGGGGACAAAGCTTGCAGTTCTAGATTGCCTTATTTGGCATTGCAACTTGTTTTATATGCAAGCTAAACCTCGTAACGAGGTTTTGGCACCCAATTTTCCAAAAGCATGATTTTAGAAAACTAACAAGAAGTGTGCAATAAAATAAACAGACTTAGCTCCTTCTGATCCTTGTCCCATGCATTAGTCACAATGTATTTTCCTAGGTATCAAGAAATCAGCAAACCACTCAACACACCTGTAAACTAGTTCTGTAGGCTTATTTGTCATGTACAGTTGTAAAATTACCATCAATAAGGTAGTAATAGACTCCACTGATAGAAGCAAAGCTTCACTTGCTATTTGTATTTTAAAGCTATTGAATAAATATGCTGAAGCACATTTTTTAACTAATTCTCTAACCCGTCTCGAGCGAGGGCAGGAGGAAGTCTATGAGGATTATTATTTCTCTCTGAAAGCTCTTAATGACCCACAGTGCCAGAATGAGCTGAGCTGCTGATAAGACATTCTTTCACAGGGAGAGAAAGTTCTCAGTTATTAGTGTGAAATAAAAACAAACAAAACTAAGTTACTAATTATAAACAATAAGTTTGATGCTTGGAAAAACAGCAGTATGGAAGCTTTGATAGCAAGAGGATTCCAAACAGGCTCTTGGCAAAGGAAATTTTTTTTTTTTTTAAACAGATATATTTACTGAACCAACTTAAAGCAACATTAACCCATCCAAGCTAACTAACTGAAAGAATAAAACCTAATTCACTCCAGCTTAAGGCAACACAGCTTGACTACTTTGGTACAGCAGTGTAAAGTAGATTTAGTGCCACTTCTTGAATGAACATCTTCAAATTTCAGAGATGTGGGTCGAAGTGGCAAGCACTGACAAGCTTTCTGAAGCTACTGGGCCTATGAACTCCATTGAAATGGCTGACTCAATTTCTAGAGGCAAGTTTTCCTGCACATTTCCCTCCCTTGAAATTAATTTATGCATCTAGTATAAATTAAAACAGCCTCAGGAATAATGAGAATTTATATGAACATTCACAGCACAAGAAAGCACTCCATTACAAGCAGAGATTTCAAAAAATTAACCTAGCATCTGGTTTAGGCACACAGCTGCGATAAAGTTTTCAAAGTATTCTCGGCACATACCAAAGCATTAGATTATGACAGACCTGCTTAGTGTTCTGCAATAAATTTAAGTTTTTCTTGGCTATACAAGTGAACTCTATAACTATGAACTTTTAACTATATCAGAACACTGAGGCTGTGCTTCAAACACGGCGTCCAAACAGCACCGTTGTTGGTACATACAAAATAATTCAAATCAGAATAATTTTGAAGTCTCAGATCCAACTAGGACCATCGTTTATTTTGTGAGTGTAACTACAGGCCAAGATTACTCTTTTGAAAGACTGAGACCTGACTGTTACTCTTTGTAGAAAATTTAACAGTTTCCCATTGATCTTTGTTTCTAAACCGGCTGCATTTGTTTGGGTTTTTTTATGCTATTCCACAAAATTATTCCTTTTCTCCTCTAAATAAAGACTCATAATGCTTCCTGTCCAAAGGCACTTTATGTAGAAAAAAATTTAGACATTCCAAAACACAAACCTGTCAAAATGAAAGGCAGCAGGAAAAAAAAAAAGGCATTGAGATTGTATATACTATTACAGTATTCTCCTTCTGCTGGGGGAAGTTTGAACTTACAAAGCTTTTGTTAGGCTTTTCTAATGCTCCTCACACAGGTCCTCTCAACCAAATCTACAAAAAGTATCAACAGAGTGGGGGTTTTGTACCAAAAAATGGTACAATTCCCGGCCTGCTGTTCTCTGAATTTCTTTTGTAACTGTGCCTCCTTTCTGAGGACTAGAACTTTTATAGCTGAAATCAAGCACAGGATTTCTTAGTCATACCCCGGTTGCTCTGACCTACAAAACCAAGAATTTTTAGAAACGTCAAAGGTGTGTAGATATTTCTGATTCCTCAAGACAAATTGTTCTGCACAATCTCTTACACTGCATTCCATGAACTTTGGATGATCTGAACAGTAATTTCTTCTCAGCTATGGAAAGCTGGATCATCATCCCTTATCTTCAGCTGCTAAACTCTATTAGGACTTTGTCCTCTATTAACTTTCGGTTTAGCAATTTTTGAATTCTCTGAGGACATTCTGAAATAACGAACATCTTATGGATGCTCCCTCTGAGGTCTGTCCAAATCCCATCACAGAGATGGGATATAGGACTGATACAGAACAACCCAAAACTGTTCAAGAATACCTATCCTGCAACATGAGTATCTTCTTAATAGCCTCCCTCCCTACAGAGCAACGGCAGCTAGACTTCTTTGCTAGTTATCGTTTTAGGCCACCTTTAGAAACTTTTTCTAAATCCAATGGGAAGGCACTAAATGGACAGACATAACATTATTGAGATACTTGAAAGAAAATAACTGATGACTGTGGCTGTATCTCCGTAAATTCCCTACATGAATCACTGTCACAGCTAACACGATAAAGTCACTACTATTTCTGATTTCTTGGTATGTAAAAAAAATCCAAACAGCCCTTTATGAACAAATTTAAGTGTTTCCTTAAATGCATTTGCATTTTAATAGATGCCACTCCCTACCTCAAGCCTCTAAAAGTAAGTCACTCCTGTATACTGCATCCAGAACAATACATTAGAGCTCAAACAGGAGCCACAGGAATTATTTTTTTATACAGGTAATTTTATTTTCTGCTACAGAAAATTCAGTCCACTTAACATAATGGGCTTTTTTGGCTTAATCCATAAATATCACATGTTGTACTATAAAACAGAGTTTTGTTGACTAGATACTAGATTAAAGGTCCCTTCTGTCAAAAAAATAAAGATTCGAGGGCACTCAAGACAACAAGTGCATCACATCGCAATTCTGTTTTCTCATAAGCAGGTCCTAGTGCCCAAAGTTTGCATATATGATTGTTGAACACACAATAGCTGCTGTTTGCCTTAACAATAGACACATTATTGCAGCTCCACACATTGCTGCTGTACCAAGAAGAGATCCTACATAAAATGAAATTCTACTATACAACACATGGTGAATGATTCTTTTGCCTCGAAAACAAGAATTACACAACAGCTTATAAAAATCTAGGTAAAAAGAGAAGACCGTTATATGTACAGAAACTACGTTAAATATGGTTGTAATATAAAAACAACTTTTTTCAATTAAAAACTAAGCTGCTTTCTCAGTAAAATCAGTTTATATTTTAAAGTCTAGCTTTGCATTAATAAACAGTTGCTACCTCACTTTGTAAATGTTATTTCTGCTTTTTTGCTAGCAGACACATCTCCAATATTATCCCACTGCAATGTCTCTCTTTGGGATACTACTAAAGAATCCATAGTTTTCAGTGCTATCTTTTTGGGTTTGCTGACTGGCTGGCCAGTCGTAATAAAAACCAGATAACAAAATAACTCATTTTCACATTACAGAACAATTTATTTAGTCCCAAGATTCCAGAGTTGATCAGGATCACAAGAGAACACAATGTCCATTCTGGAAAAAAGGTTCCTGGGAAATGGAGGGAGAAATTTGGGATTTGCAGAAAGAAAAGCAGTAATACATGTGGGTTTTTTGTTCAGACATTTTTTGTGCCAGTATTGACTGAAAGCAATACTGAGATCCAAAGCTATCTTTATCCCTTAATAAATTTCTAATCCTAGCTGCTATGTGAACTAATGCAAATTTGAAAGCCACAAACAAAAAGAGCAAATCAGCTCGTGACTGCTATGTAAGAGGAAAAGGTCTAATTACCATCTGGGGGAAAGACAAACATGGTGAAGCATTTGTAATACATGCTTTCATGTGACTTAACTAAAGCTTCTAATATCCATTAGATGGAAGGGGCTCTGGAAGTTTTGAACACTTGCTTTGTGTTCATGTACAGTTTTGATCAAATAGATTTTGATTTAAATGAAATATAATCTCAAATTATTAAAATGGTTAGAAAGAATACAGCATTATAGCTATAAGGAGTAGTGTTTTAATTGTATATTATTTTAAAAGAAATCGGTACTCTAGATAGACATACTCATGCGTGGTTCTGTGGAAGACTTACAGTCATCAAGACATGAAGGGAAAGGATTTTTATCAGACTAACTACTGTATTTAAAAAATGCAGCTATCTGCCAATGCAGCCCAGTATTTTATTATTACTCAAAAATTCCTATAAAAGGAGTTTTTCAGTTAAATACAAACCGAAAAGTGTCCAGCCTTCTTGAGTATTTTTATCATGAAAGAGGACCTGAAGTTTTTAATTGCTTTAGCCAGTTAATCGACAGGGAGAATCAGCTATGTCAGTTTCAAGTTGTTGACACTTTCCATTAAATCTGAAGTTTGCTTCTCACTCAAATACATATAAAAGCACAACTTACCCTTCAATTATATATGACTATGTTTTTGAGAATCAGTCTTGAAGGTGGTTTTCTTGCAGACCAACTAGAAGCAATAAGAAAAACACATTTCTTTCTTGCAATAACTTCAAATAAGTTAACATGTTAAAGCTTGAACACCTCTGACCAGGTATGTTTTGAAAAAATATTCTTGAACTGTTTGCTGAAATATCTTATTCAAGAATTCTAGATTTGTATTATTACTTTTTTCTTCTGACATTTGATTTCAGATAAAGCTTATTAAGTAAAGTATCGGTTTACTTGGAAACATTCAGTTCATTTGGCAATTGTCATATTTGCTCTGTCATCATATTCCCAGATGTGTTGCCTGAACTGCTCTCCAAGAGTTCTGCTGGCAGTGGTATCTCCACAAGTGGGAAGAGCAACCCTCATCATATGTTTCCAGGTCAACTTACCTCACATAGTTAAATACCAGGTGATAAGTGTCTAAAACAGGAATGGGTGAAGGGCCCTTTGAAGATAACTTTCCCCACTGACTACTCAAAAAGCTAGGCCAATTTAGACTAAACACACAGATTTTTCTGTAGCCAAAATTAGATCAACCCTATTCCTAAACATTTTAGCACACAAGTTTTTTTACTGCAGACATCAAGTAATACCATTATATGTTGAAGCTTCCAAATGCCACATGTCTGTAAGGTAATTATTAGATTAATTGGTTCTACAGCAATGCATCAAAAAAAAAAAAGTCACGTAATGTATAGTTTCGAGGTTATGGATAGGATCCTGAGCATTGATTCTGGCTAATGAGATAATTCTCATCATCTGGCTAATGAGACATTGGCAAGCTCTTGAGTATCTAATCTCTGGTATTATATTTTTCCTTGATTATATCATATATGACCGAACTATTCCTGTTACTCGTATCAGAAAGGCTCTTAAAATACTAAGTACAAAACTTGGTCTCTCTTTTGTTCCTTTATAAAGACAGCTCTATATTTCAAATGCAGAACAGAAATACAAGTCTCTAAGCTGCAGGTTTATCAACTGTACATTTAATAAAAGGCTTCCCTCTCAAGGCTTCCAATACATGGGTAACATGACTTGATGCTCCTTGAAGGAAAACGTACAGCCATTAGGCCATCCTCTTATATCATAAAGAAATAAAAAGGTCTTTTTTTAGCCCTCTTTGAAAGTATTTCCTTCTTCACCTCATCATAATCATGGGTTAACTAATGATACTACTAGCTCCTCTGTACCTATAATTACAGCATTGGGACACAGGAGTCAGGTACAGCATAGCAAGTGTGGAGAGGTCACAGAAAAAGGACAACATATTAAAAACTTGTCATGTACACAAAGAATATGGAAATGTCACAGAGGGAAGAAAAAGAGTGTCTTTAAGGTCAATATACAAGACTAAAGAGACTGAGAACACCATGGTACATAAAACCCACTGAAGTGAGGTGCTCCTATGAGAAGGCAACATATTCGAAACAATGGAAAAGAAAAAAAATGACTTGATGATGAATGGGAGAAGGAAGAAAAAAAGTCAGATATAGGAGAGACACCTAACATTTCTCATGAAGCCTGAAAGACTGAGGCAAGTTAGTAAAGCTATGGCGGTACAAGGCAAAGTATCAAAACTTGATTCCATAAAATCCCAGACTCCAAGGAAAAAGGAGTCCAACTCAGAGGAAAGCAAGGCAGCTTTTGTAAATAACTTCAGCTACAGAGGCTGGACACATGAGACCTTAGCAAAAAAACAAGAATGCACAAAGGAAGTCAAAAAGGAAAGTAGCGAGTTAACTAGGGTGATATAAAAGTTACAGTGGTGCCTAGAACTGAAATGAGACCAATACAGCAGAAAACATTAACTTCAGGAACAGAACAGAGTAGAAATGACAGTCTTTGAAAAAACACTGCCATATAAATGGAAAATATCAATGAAAACACCACATCCATCAAGTAAAGAAAACAGAAGGGACAGTGTTGAGTGCCAAAGGTGACAGACAGATTAAGATGGATAAAAAAAGAATTATGCCTCAGATTTAACCACGAACAAGCTACCTGTGACCTTACAGCAGTTCAGTAAGCTCAAACATCAAAAAGAAGATCGGA
>NW_010402487.1:0-3543 GCF_000710305.1 Buceros rhinoceros silvestris | reverse complement strand
AAAGCGTGGGTAGATATAAAATCAAGAAAATACAAAAATATAGCATTAAATATTTTGAAAGAACTGAAGACAGGATGTAGGACTGCAGTGAAAGGGCAATATATGCTGTGAAGAACACATTTCAAATTAAATTTGTGAAGCAAGTGTTATTTTCGATGAAGAGAAACTGAAGCAGAGCAGTCTGAATGAAACAAAAGTTCAACTTAAAGAGGGAGTTAGGAACAGTAGCAAGTGTAAGTGATGATGTCAATGAGAAAGGATGGTGATATTAAGCAGCAGAAAGCATAAAGGAGACTTCTGACTCTCAAAGACATGAAAAAGATTGCAGTAAAGAGTTACAGCTATTTTTAAGCCAGTATACTCGATGCACAACCAAGACAGTTCTTGAACATCTTTACTCTGACATTTTAAGGAAGCACTGAATTTTCAAAATGTTTTGCATTAAATTCCCGAAGGAGAAATTTTAATATACACTTAACTCACTTTTACCTTTTTATCCTTACCATCTGGAAACATTTTCAGTTGCTAAAAACTCCTGCTACCAGGAAAAAAAAACCTAACCACACACAAAAAACCCCAGGCTTCATACAGCCTCCTCCACACCAGCAAGTCAACACAAATTGGAAAGGATTTGCTACTAGCACTTAACCTTCACCTTACAGAGTTTATTTTTAGGATTGAGTGGCAAGCTATAACTCCATAGTGAAAGAATAAGGGAAAAAATGAGACTGAGCCACAGTTTTTCTTTTCAGATATCATGTTTTTATCTTGAAGCACTTGTTAAAGAGTAAACAAAAAAAAAATAGAAGTTAAAAGGAATACTTGATCACTAGATTAATTGCTTTCTTGTGCCAACCTTTCATCTAGTGCTTTCAACATTATATGAATTAAAAGCTCTCTGGAACAGGAAGACTATCTTTAGAAAAGTCTAAAGCTACTCCTACTAACATTTAGCCATTGGCAGGATGACACTGCTGTCCCTGTTCTGCTCCAAACCTGTTTTATCACACACATGTTCAAAGCAAACCCATACATTAAATAGATGGTGTATGTAAACTACTTAGTCAAAAGTTCATTTATCAATAGAGCTGAGAAAGATTCGGGCCCTGGTATCCGAGTCCCATAGCTGCCATCCATTTGTTCACAGGTAGCTCAAGAAATTTTCTCTCAGTTTTGCATTTAAATCCCGTTATTATTACTAACTCTGATGTACACATATACACACCCGCCTCTACTACCATATGACATTAACCCTGAGGCTAAAGAAAAGCTAATCCTACCTAGATGCAAGGATTTCATTCTATGGCTTTGGATTTCTTTTTTCCCCATCCTTTCTGAATTAGACAGTTCAAATAAACAGATGGAAATTAGTCCTAAAGCACTTTTTGTCTAAGAGAAAGCAAGTTAAAATCAAAATGTTTAATTAAAAAAAAAATATTATTAGAGCCCTCATTGTATTTTAACATCCAAACCAAAGCTGTCATGTCACCTGAGGGGCACACCAAAAAAAAAAAAAAAAAGTATTATAGAGAGAAGAAAGAAATTGAATTTTAAAACTTAAGATTCCAGAAGCTAAACTGCTGCTGGTAACACTGGAGAAGCCTTATCAATCACTTCCTTTATTATTGTATTTAATCCAAACCATCTGCGCAAAACTTGCAAATAAAGTTAGTAGGTGCAACCAACCAGCTAGATCATAAAGAAAGGAAAACAGCTCATTTGTATATAGCAGTTGTTTCTTGGTATTACCCTCACAGACATAAATGGTCTCAGCTTTAACACCCTCCTCAACATTTTTACAATTTGTGGCCAAGCCATCAGTACAAAAGAAGCACAAAGCCCAAGATCATTTTTGAACAACAGCTGATTATTACAAGTCAGGACAGCTATCAGGTCAGCAAGAGTACTTGAAAGGCTATCCTATAGTAGTACCACCCTTGAAACTGATTTTATACAGATTAAGAAAATTAACTCATGAAACAACACATCTGTTTGATTCTTAAACTCTTTGTGGCAGGGGCCATCTCCTTGTTTTGTGGCAGGATGGTGCCTAGTGTTGCTGTACACAATAAACACTATCAGCACTACTAACTAACATACAACCTCAACCTATTCTTAAAAGGCTTCTACCCTAACATGCTTCAGCTATAAAACCAACACTAACACATGACTCTAAGCTCAGTTCCAGGCTACTTCCCTGCTCTTACTTCCTTCTGAAAGACCTTTCTAATCTTCATTACTACAAATACCTGTACTACAACTGCTTTGCTGAAATCCCTTTCCTGACTCAGCCCAGCACTTTCTATTCCTTAAAGTCATGCTTCTTTCAAGGACACTGTGGAGGTTACCAGATGTTCCCCATAACCAGTGCATCTCGGTGCCTCATTATTATTGCTGAGATTATACCTGGACTACCCTCCTTTGATTGCAAACTACTGCCATGCTATTAAAATGGTCTGAGGAATGATACCACCAGAAGCCTGATCTTTAGAAGCTTAAAATGCAGTTTAAATTAATGGTAACTGCAGGCACTCAGGTTCTTATGAGGATAAGGTGTTACATGATTTTTCACTAGGCGTTTGTCTCAGTGTTAGATATCTCTCAGGTCTCACATCCTTGCCGTAACTGCAAGATCGACTTAATGCCTCCAGCCTAAACTCTGTCTCCAAGATGCCTGCTAATTGTCCCTTGTCCAGGCAACGGGAACGCCTCTTGCTTTCATGGGAAGACATACCACACGTTTGGTGGCATATAACAACACAGCTATTAAAATACAATCATACTTAATGCTGATGAAGGAATCACTTGTGGGAAGAGGTTGCAAGATAAGGAAATTCATCCCTGCTCCATTCATGAAGTCTCATAAGATACCAAACATGCACAGCACATTAACATCGCACCCTGCTATGCCTGAATGCTGTGACAAACCAGTAACAAGCCTAAGAACAGCAGTGGCCCACAAAATAAAGTCTGCCAACACTGCCTTTTTCTACCAACACCTTCATCAAAGGGCCTCTAAGATTAAACCCTCCAGGAGACACCACCTGCCATCACAACACTCCTGGCAGACAAAAAGGCCTCGTAGCCCCTTCAGCTCCCACAATCAGACCTGGGAGGAGCATGGGGGAAGTCTACCTGCCCTGAAGAGGAAGTCAAGGTACCCATCCAGCCCTAGAAAGAAGCCATCCCCCTGCCTAGGAAACACCATCCTCTGCCACAGGGGTAGGGAGACCTTTTCTACACGGGGCAGTTGAGAATAAAAAGAGACGAGCATGGTATGCTTCAGGGTAAGCAACTCAGCTGAGGTAAGGGATACCTTTCTCACACAGCCCCTCCCCCAACGGCTACCAGAGGAGGAAAGGAAGAGTCACTTCCCCCACCAGCAAGTACGCAGCCTATCCCTAAAGAAAAACAGGAAGAAAGGCCGAGAACTTGCCCACCCCAAACTCCACCTCCCAGGCCCTGCGGAAGGCAAGGGTGAGGGGGACAGACGCATCACCTCCATCTTGAGGCCAGACACCAACTTACCCGCCGGAGGCCTCG
>NW_010402486.1:4902-5163 GCF_000710305.1 Buceros rhinoceros silvestris | reverse complement strand
TCCAACTTGAGATATTCTATGATTCTACAGTTACACAAAAATATTCTTCAAAAGAAGTATTGGCACAATATGGAACTAAAGAGTGACTTTTAAACTCCATTTCCTCATTGTATGGAAATTTCGGCAGAAAAAATAAGAATAAAAAAGCCGCAGCATATCTAAGCATATGCTCAACACTGAAAATTCAAGGAAAGAATACTGAAAAACCCCTGCTTCTAGACCCACCACACCTCAAAGTTAATTATCTAGCTTATTACACTT
>NW_010402486.1:1335-4700 GCF_000710305.1 Buceros rhinoceros silvestris | reverse complement strand
ACCTACCCTGGTTAAGAAGCTTCCACCTGGTTGTTTTTTAAAGGAATGTAATAGACAAATCAGGCTCTTGGGGGTATAAACCATGACTCCCCTTCTCATCCCTCCCATGAATTGCACCATCCACATAAACGTACTGAAAACTGAGCTCTCCTACGGGATGGGATAAGTTATGGGGTAAAACTCTGCGTTCTGAGGTAAAACTCAGGGCATTCTGCACGTCTATAACCAACCCTCTCACTGCCAAGCCGCAGTAGCTGAACTCTGCAAATGAAGCAGGTCTCTCTGCACTGGACAGTTCCCCCATACAATAAAACCCAGCAACACACACAAGCAAATCCAGCGCAGTTAACCCAAAGCACCGGCTGTGCCACCGTCTCTACCCAACCACGTGAAATGTCAGCGCAAAACGACGCAGCACAGAATGGAGAACCTTTCCCTTTTCACCCCTGCTTAAAACAAACAGTCACAAAACCACAGAACTCTGCCCTCAGCACCACATGATGTAGTTCAATACCTTAATTACATCCTCCAACACTGTTCTTCACGTATTTTATTTCAATTTTAGGATAAAAACATGCGTGAAGCGTATGGCACATTGACTAGCCTTCCTCTTCCAAGTTTTCCACAAATTTGAACAATATAACTCATGTCATTTAACAGGAAAGCCCTTATTTTTTCCCTGTACGTTCCCTCTCTCCTCCACCCCCAACACCGGATTCAGCTGCATTTCACGGCATCAGACACATCCCAAGTCCGCTTTGCAAATCCTTTTGCCTTCTCTTTGCAGCTGTGAGAAGCTCCCATCAACTACAGCAACTGCAAATGCAAAGAAACAACAGCAGAAAAGTCATGAAAACCTTAAATGTGCCTCCCCTAATGGGATGTAACAGCTGGAACAAAGATCTAACACAGCTGGGGAAGCCACCGCTTTCTTTTGCCACTGAGAACGTACGTGAGCGGCGATGACATGCTTTTCAGAGCGATACCACACTGCCTCAATTACGTCAGAATAAATCCGCGCCGTTTTGAAGACAAAGATTATGTCCCTCCAGCTGACAGCCCCGCTAACTCAAACCCCACTGGTTTGACTCCCAGATAACACACTGACAATAAAGATGTTACAATTGGAATTTAATTAATTCTACTTATGCAAAACCGTGGCAGAATTCAGCTCATTCATCCAGAGCTGGGTTTGTACAGTAACTTATTTTAGGAGCAAAAGCAGACAATTCTGAAAAAGCAGGGAGACGTCAGCTGAGCGTTCAGATGTCTTTTTTACAAACCTGTTAAAGAAATAAATGCAGGAATCGCTGCAGAGCTGGCTGAGCTCGGGGGGCCACGCCGCTCAACAACTTATCTCTTGCACAAACAGGGATGCAGTTACCAAAGCACCTCCCCAAAACCTGTACTAACCGGATCGAAGGACAGCTCTGACCCTGCCTGGGTTAGCTCCTTTTTCACCCCATAACCAAATCCTCCCAAACTCCCTGTCTCGTCCCCTCAGGTACACTGGCAGTGCCCGACTTGACCTCAGTTATTCCCGAAATGATGGAGCAGTGGCAGGGCAGGATCAGGTACTTTCAGCCCATCACTTTGCTTTATCGGGGACCGCTGTCGCAGTGAGAGCTTCTTTTCAGAGAAGGGACATGAGCACAAGCAGCAGCACCGTCAGAGCACGGCTGCTCCTCTCCTGACCACATGGCGCCTCCCGACCCCTGGGTCTTTGCTCCACACACTCTCCAAACCCACTTGCAGAGGAAGCAGGCACCTCCAGCCTTCAGTTCCTCTGACCTTGAGGCTGCACCCACCACCGGTTGACAGCAATATGCCTCTGTCACACCTCTCGCCCACGGCTGCGACACCCCTGTTAGCACAGCACCCACAACCCAGAGAGAACCCTGGCAAATTCACACATCCCAGGGCTGCCACCCGTTACCTCTCCCACAAGTTCCCACAGTCCCCAGCACATCCTCGGCACTGCTGGTGGCGGCCGTAGCCCTAAATCCACCACCAGTGAGTCACCTTCTTTCACTCAGTACTTCAGGCGAGCAATCACATTATCCAGCCCAGCTCTGATCCTTGCTTCCTCCAAACACCTTCCCTGCTGCCAAACCAAACCGCAGCAGCTCTGACCTCTGCCCAGGGGCTCTCCAAGACTTCCCCTCCCACGAGTACACACACACGTGGAGCAGCAGCAGCCCACAACCCCACAGCTCCCCAGCACACAGAAGGAAGGGGGAACAGGTCCCTGTCTCACACCCACGCCCACCTCTGCAGGGCATCCTCACTCCCCCTGGCTTCTCCATTACGTGCATCCCCCCCTTCATCTCGCCCCCCAGAGCCAGCAGCACTGGCAGCCCCACCTCTGCCTACACACAGTCCTCCCTCCGTGTCCCCTGCAATGCTCCCTGTGTACAGACCCTGCTGGGATCCTGACAGCCTCCCTCTCCCTACACACCGCCACCTGCCCACACCCTCCCTGACCCAATGGGACACTGGCACAGACTGACAGTCCCACTCCCAGCAGACCCCTACCACCCTTTCTTTCCCCCAGGCAGCATTACTACCCAGTAAGCAACCAGTCACCCCACCCTCCCACAGCCCATACTCTGCAGGTACCAGCAGGTCATCCATCTGGCCCCCCTTGCCCAGTACGTCCACTGCAGGCTCTGCAGGGATGTAGACGATCCCGAGAGTCACAGAACCACCAGTGACACTTGTTGCCCCTTCCCCATCCCATCCACACACTCCATACTCCTACGTGACCCAGACAGCAGCCCTCGCACCGACTCTCTTCTTCCTCTTCTCTCACTTGGTGTAAGCTCTTCGCACCCCAGCACAGCCTCACTCCAAACCCAGTGAGGCCCTGGGCATCCTGCCCCCCGCCATCCCCCCCAGCTCCTTCTGCTCGTGCCACCTCAATGGATACGTCCCCCACGTATCCAGCCAAACTTTTCCTGCACCCCCATGAGGACACTCACACCTCATGCCAAATGCACTAAAATTACCCCAGCCCCATCCCTCCCGCTCTCCACACACACACTCCACACCTCCCACACGCAGCCCTGTCGCCCTCCCACATCCTGTGCATCACAGCTCCATCTCCCCCTGCAGCTCCACTGCACCCCTGCCTTCACAGCCCAGCCCCAACCCCCCAGCCCCACAGCACCATCGTGTTCCACTGTACACACACGTCCCCAGCCTCAGGTACAGGGCCCCATGCTGCCCTGGTACACGTCAATCCCTGACCACAACCCCTCTGCATCCCTAACACCAGGCATCACAGCCCCACGTAACCCCTACAGACATACACCCCTGACCCCACGCAGGGTACACAGGCATCCCCCCCCCCACCTCCCCTTGCC
>NW_010402486.1:407-1260 GCF_000710305.1 Buceros rhinoceros silvestris | reverse complement strand
CATACCCCCCTGACCCCACGCAGGGTACACAGGCATCCCCCCCCCCACCTCCCCTTGCACACATGCACCTCCAGCACCACACACCACTACTCCCTTACATGTATATACCCAGCCCAGAGCACTCCAGTCCCAGGAACAGTATTTCCAGTCACACAGGTGACTCCACTCTCCCAAGAAACACATCTCACACGCCCTGCGCTGCAGCTCCATCTCTTCACTCCTCACATAGACCCCAGACACACACTACATCCCCAGCGTGGGGTTAACACTCCCACCCCACGTAACCAGCCCAAACCTACATCCAACACTGCGAATTCATTCCCCAGATCCCCACCTGCAGCAGACGCCCCCCAGCCTTCCCACCAGGGTACAGCCCCTGACCCAGAGATGAGCCAGGAAACAGAGCAGCAGCACCCTGTCCTCTCGCACACCCCCCGCCCCTACCCAGCAAAAGGGCTGGCTGTGCCTTCTTCCCTCCCAGATTCAGAACATCAGAGTCTCAGCAGCAGAGCCAACAGTTCCACCAGCCCCTCCTGCACACATACACCCTAGTACTCTGCATGCTATAGCCAGAAAAAAGGGGCAGCAGCCCCAAATCTCCACACTCCGGCCCCACTGGAGATTCCGTCAGATCCACAGACCCAACTCCTCAGCCATGCCCTCACCCCAGACCTGCTGCCCCACAGCTCACCTCTCCCTCTTACTAATGTCCCTGCGCACCAGCACTGCCCCATAGCTTCCCCCCTTGTCCTCTCTGCCCCCTGTACTGCTCCATAGCTCCTCTCCTCCTGATATTCCCCCAGTTGGGGCATCCCACAGCCCACCACCACTGCCCCACAACCTGATGTCCCTC
>NW_010402486.1:0-253 GCF_000710305.1 Buceros rhinoceros silvestris | reverse complement strand
CCCGCCACGCCCGCCCCCCCTGCCCCAAGTTGATGTCCCCTATGCCCTCCCCCCCCTGCCACGACCACTTCCCCACGCACTCTCCCTCCAGAACTGCCCCACAGGCCACCTCCTCATGCCACCACAACCCTGTCCACAGCCTGGTCTCCCCCCAGCATGCACCTCGCTGTCCCCCAGCCGCCAGCGCTGCCCAAAGCCCAGCTCCCCACGCCCTCCCGCACTGCCCCACAGCCCGCATCTCCATGACAACCCC
>NW_010402485.1:0-8821 GCF_000710305.1 Buceros rhinoceros silvestris | reverse complement strand
TCGGTTTACAACAAAGCTTTCCAAAACAAGGAAGGGTTTGGCTAACCCAGGACAGATTTGTAAAATCAAGGTATGCCACTCCCTTACAAAACAGGGAATTTAATAGGTTCCTACACATGATAACATCATTCATCCTAGAAGATACCTGAGTCAAGTTTGAGATACGGTACCGTACAATTCATAAGAGGAAGAAACGCCTCCTCTAGTGAACAGTGCCATGCAGACAGACATCTGGCATGGAATGAGGAAACAAAGACCACCACTGAACCCTGAAGTCCAATTGGAATCATCTTTACAGCAGTGACAATAACTGATGGAATGCAAGCATTACATAACATTTCTTTGAGCAATTACCCAACTTGCAAAGGCAAGAGTATACATAACATTTCATATACTTAAATCTAGGAGAGATCATTTTAAGTGGCCATTAATTTACAGCAGGTGAAGAACAAAGGATTCCGGATAATTTTTCAAAAGATACTAGAGGCTTAAATATCTATCATTTATAAGAGTAAGACACCTAATTTAGACAAAAATTAATATCTATGTTTTTTTCTGACCTTAAAAAACTGGGACTGAAGATTTTAATTCACAATATTCTTCACAGTGTAATCCTTCAGTTAGAAAAAAGTTACACATACATGTGTATGATATACAGATGCACATTCGCACCATGTATATAATGTGTGTGTACAAATGCATATGCATAGAAAAAGTACATATATATATGTATATTATACCATAATTTTATACTAGTACATGACTAAGCATTCATGTTTTCTCTGTACAAAACAAGGTAGATCAGTTACTTATATCGTTTAAAGATCAAAGTCACATTTTCATCATTCTTTGTGTCTCTATGCATTATATATACACATCATCCCTTTTTTAGACTTATGTGACTCATTTTTGTTTTAAAGTTGCTCATTCATTTGCATAACTGGAAGTTGTGCTGATGTGCCTGAGGAACACAAGTTCTTTAGAGTATCTCAAGTTTTTTTAGTATAAATAATTTCGTCACTATTCCTAAATGACACAAGTTGCTTATTAATGAGGCAAAAAAATAGCCTTTAAAGCACCCTAAATGCAGTCTAGATTGCTTCCTTTACAGAAATAATGAAGACATAATAACAACATGACCATTTATGTAATTTGATGAAAGTGATTTATTGAAATGCTGGAATCATGTGGCTATAAGACAACATAATGCTTTGTAGCCACATCTGTTGTCATTAATCTAACTCCCACTGAATTATATGGAAAGACATTCCTGCAGTTCCACTAGAAATCTGAACTGATTTCTGCTGATTTCAACAGGAAATTGAGTATGTCCTTAGCAATGAGCACAGTGGAATTTGAGACCACTGTTTGCTTCAGAAGTCTGAGAAAGGGACACAGTCTCCCACTTGGTCATAATTATAAGACAGATGAAATTCTGTCTAAATCATGCATTTCTGTAAAAGAACATGAAATCATATATTTCTGTAAAAGAACATGAAATGTAAGCAGTTGATTTTGTGATTTGGAATAGCTCATTGGCATAATCCCTATGCTCTTGCATGTAAAGACACATTCCTTGGTGATGTGGGCCTTAGGGACACACTCTGGTTTCTCTCAAATCAGGTTTATATTGAAAACGTAAATTTGAAATATGTCTGATGTACAAGAATTTAGGAAGTGTTCTCTAAGGAAATGCACATCCTGAGAAATTTTTTTGTCTGTTACAAACCAGACATTATCTGTTGGAGTCTGCACTTATTTGTTACAAAAAGTCAATCTTTTTTATTAATGAGACAAGAAAAAGTTCTGCCAGACGCCATTTATTTTAAAAACTAGAGTAAGGTGCAAGATGTCTTGCAACAACATCAGCTGCTTAGTGGGAATTCTCCAAAACTTTTATGGCACAGAAAACAATAAATGCCTTAAAAAACACAGAAGAAGATGCTTGTGGTTTAGGGAACCAAACAGGTAATGATGGATTCGAATTTCCACAAAGATAAAAGCTTTGCCTCTTGAGGTTTACTGACCTTTAGTGTAACTTCAACTTCACTGAGACATGCACTGCTGAGAGTTTGCCACTTTTCAGGTGAGGGCACAAGCGTATTTTCTTCTTTCTGGCAGTTACACATGCCTATAGGGATTGTCAAATGAAACACAAAGTTTCTGTTTAAACCTGAAGAAATAGTGAGTCACTTCCTAAGTTGCTGCATTTAATAAAAAAGTTCATAATTTTACTTTGGATGGCAAAATATTGTATCAGATGGACAGAAGAACATTTCACTTGAAAGGTAGTGTGGAATTCTGTACATTTTTATGTGTTAATCATAATTTTTCAGCATTTGCATTAGCAAAACAGAAAAATATTTTAATCATGTTCAAGTACCTCATTTATTAATTATCAAAGAACAAGCAATTGTGAGCTACTGGGAAACATCTGCTCTGTCAGAAACTGCACATGGAGTTGCCTTGGGTTTGCTTCTTGTACACCATGCCCTCCACAAGGCACACTCTCAGATATAGGCTGCAGGTTTTCTGGTCAGTATCTGTATTTCATTTTTAAACAATATTTCAGAGGAAGCTGGAGTTTTGAACAGTAGCTCTAACCTCTTTCATTAGAACAACATTACCCTGCATAAAATTTCTGTCAGATATACTGGACAGCTGTGTATCTGAACAGTTTTTCAGACTCAGTTTCCTGTTTCTAGTTCCAGGCCTGAAAATGCCTCTCTATCAGGAGGACTACGCCTCTCTAAAGGCGGACAGCAGACAATTCTGGATTGTCGGCATATACTTATAAAAAGAAATAAACATAGATTTTAAAGAGGAAGCAAGAAAGAGAGATAATTTTGCAAGAAAATATACAATGATAAAATAATAAAAGAAAGAAAACAAACATACATATACAACTTTACTAGTGAAGATGGAACTAGTAAGGGAAGGATTCCAACTTCATCCCAGTTGTGGGCAGAAAGATACAGGTGAACAAGACAAAAGTTTTCCATTTTTTGAGGGGTGAGGAAATCCTAAATCCTTCTGCTAACTCCTCCTCCTCACTGTAGCTCCTGCCAGCGGGATGCCAGAATCTAGAGAGGATCCACAACTCTGAGAAACAGATTTAGCTCTACCGCAATGCCTGAGCACCAGTTAGTGAAGAGACCCACTCAGCTTTTCCCACTCTCAGCCAATTCTTTATTTGTACCACCACACTCCAACTACTGTCAAAAACCTGCAGCACTGATAAAGCTCATGTTCAATGTTAGCAAAAGAAGGAATTTTAAGCAGATCTTAGAAAATATTTACAGAAAGAGGGTAATAAAATGAGTAACAGACAGTAAGTAACAGAAAGCTACATTATTTTAACACGTATCAATTCATACAACAGAATATCAGTGTTCAATCTGGTTGAACTGCAATCATTTTATATATAATCCATGTGTAGTAAATGCCTAACGAACAAAAAATGGGCCAGGAAATATTTTATTTTCAGACTACCGTACACGGATGTATTATCGCCCATTCATTTTAAATATAAAATTAAAGCAGAAAATTTTTCTGTTATATTTGCTATATTTACATTCCCTTATCTATACCATTTTGAGAGTTATATCCTGAAACACTTTGGAGATGTAATTACGGAAAAATCAAAGACCATACTGGCCATTATTGGCTATTCCACCTACTTCTAATTGTCTTGCAAGTTTGTGTTTTAAAATTACCAAGTGAATATCCACTCCGTTTTTATACATAATTCTTAATAATCTATTATTTAGCCACTCAGGCACTAACTAAATAACAAACAACAAAACTTTTACCACTAGTATTTGATACACACACTATGTTCCGGTACCATTGCATGAGTCTTGATATATAAGAGAAATGTTTCACCTTCACCAAGGACTGAACCACTTTATCAGGAGATATCCGAAACCCTTCTTTAGGAATGGCTGTTCATTCAAAGGGCTGTTTGTAAAACTCAGTTTTGTTTATTTGTTTGTTTGGGGGTTTTCTCTGCAACGTCGCTGATTTAGGTACTTTCAAAGTGAAAAAAAAGAGAAACATATCTTCTGGTGAGAAACAGGTGTTAAAATTATTATGGATTTTGGGACTCCTAAGCAATGTTGCACCCTGAATCTACAAGTACTTTATCATTCACTGTTTTAGAAAATGGAATAGGAGTTTTGTCATAAACTGTATCACAGGGAGGATAATTTCTTTCTATTTTGAAAAGAGAATTCAGTTCTAAGTATTATGTAAAAACAAGCACTCTTTAGCCTGAAGAAAAATGTCATTTATTTTCTTTAAAGAAGTCATGTGTTGGCAAGTAGCCTGCTCCTGCAGTACTTCCCTTACTGCATGGATTCACTCTTTACTGCTACCTTCCTTTCTTCTTTTTCACTGTAAACAAGCAAACAAAGCAAAATATGTGAGAGCTTAATTTCATTGCTTCCCACTTCTGTGAGGCAATAAAGCTATGGAAATATAGAGTCAAATATGTATAATCTAGACTTTGAATACTAGCAAACAGTGCAGCAAAGGAATAATTTAAGTTAGCAGGTATTTTCATTTACTGATATTTATGTAATATAGTCTGCCTGAGTAAGCAAATTCGATTGCCTGAAGGCTTGTACGATTAGGACATGCATCTTTAATGGGATAGACTAAAATCCCCAATACAAAATGTCCTGAAAATGTAGACATTTGAACATGCATCTGAAGTTCTTATTGTAGGAAGATCTTGTACTGGTCAGCATACTACACAACTTCACTCTAGCATAGCTTAAATGTCTTCCACACAGCTTTTGTTTGCTTTGATTCTAGAGCTGCCCAGTTCAAAATCATCAGTAAATTGTTGAGTTTCATGTGAGCATGAATGTTTTTACTCATGTACCATAGCTATGCTTACTTTCATGCTTAACGATTCGTATGAATTTTGTAGGCAGGTATTGTCTGGAAGTAGGAAAAATATGTCTCCTTGTTGGTATGCTTTCCCAGAAGATGTCAACTGCTTTTGTTTAGAAAAGCCACGCTGGGGCCCTATTATCACTCTTAATCCATGGATCATTCCAGTCTCTCTGGAACCTCTCTTCTGCCTGCCTTTCTTGCAAAAGGGAGTGAGAAGAGAAAAATGAAGCCCACGTTTTTCCCAGAAATTATTCACTCTAACAGCAATTTTTATCCCTGCCTCTTGGGAGGTACAGGCCTATAGAACCTCTCTGGATTTACAGATGAGCAGCTTGGGAAGTCAGTATGATGGAATCTGAATACAGTTCCAAATTCAAAAGTTGAAGATCATGAGCTAGATTTTTGAATTTAATCATGATTGTCTGTAGGACGGCATTTGCACCAAATAACACCCAGCTGGAATGTGTCTCACAGTCATTTCAAAAAATCTGCATGTAAATAACATGCCCTTGCAGCCACTATTTAAATTAAGTCTGTCACCATTGACACAAAGCTATACAGACACTGTCTTGAAACTATTTTCAATAGCTTTAAATATTTGCCCCAACATTCTCATTCAGTTCAATTTTCCTGATTTCCAGAAATGAGACCTGTGTTTAGTAGCTTGCGTTGTATTGTTTGAAAAATAAATTTCAGATCTAATTTCAAGTCTCCCTCAACCTACTGGGAGATTTTTCTATCATTAAGAACAGACTCCCAGACTTTTCATATCCTTATAAAGAAGGTACAATTCACTATAAAAGTCTGATATCTTTGATGCATTTCTCATTTCCATGGAAAGCAGAAATGTAAGCATAGCTTTGTGGATCAAGTTTGGATGCTAATATCCTGAGTGTATCTTTGTGAATAGCTGCAAAGATCATTTACATAATTAAAAAGCTTTTCCTGTAAGCAGTCATATTTTCTCAAACATATTTGTGATTACTTGAATTTGTTCTACATTTTGGTGTATGAATCAAATAATGAATTGCTTCTAAGTGGATGTCAGTTGGTACTTAAAGCTTATATTATACATTCTTCCTTTCATCGATTTGCCAGGTAGGCAACATGTTTGTGCCAGTTTCATCGCTGGTGGATGATATGGATGTACTTTGCCGTACTTGAAGCTTGTAATTTAGAAATTAATTTTTCACAAACATTAATTCCACTGCAGATCTATTGTTCAACTCTTCACAAGATGTTATTTTGTCAGAGTACCTCATGGAAAATATTCTCAGAAACAAGTAATTACTTGGGATCACTTTAATGTAATGAATTCATTATATATCCATACCTGAAATTTTTTCCTAATATATCACAATATCTTTTTCTTTCCTCAGTATCTAGTATGCAAAAGTATCTTCACTCTCTAGTTGCTGAATGCACATTGTTCTGTTATTTCAAAGGCTTCGTTGGATCATGTATATCACACACAGGATATGTTTGGTTTATGTTTTCTTTGCCAATCAATGTTTTCAGAGTGCCGTGATACATGTTTATACTGCGGGACTAAGTACTGAACTGGGAACCAGCAACTTCCCATCATTGTTCATTTACATCCTTCATTCAAATTTCACATTAAAATTCAGTGACTAAAATATTCAGAACAATGTCTGCCCACTTGTCATTCCCCAGAAGAAAAACCCCCATAACCAAAACTCAAAATCAAACCCTGCCTGCTTGTTTTTTCTCTCTTCTCCTGTGCTTGTTGGATTTTTAATTGCAAAGATTTCAGTGGTGTTGAGTTTGACTTTCAGGTGTCAGGTGAATCTCAGTATTTTGAGTATTCACACCTTTTCCTCTTTGTTTTACTGATTCAAGTATAAAGACCTATGTGCTGTTCGCTTCCCCATTGTAGGGCTGAGAGCTAATTTATACATAGTACTTTTAAACAATAAAGTGCTGCAGTGCTTGAGTAATAAGCACATTATTACATCAAAGCTATTTTCAATTTTTCTTGCAGTAGTCATTCATAGGCTGTTATTTAAGCACACTTTTTTCTTTGAAACAGCTTTCATTCTGCTACAGATGCCAAAACTAAATGCACAACAGTAAATAAAAAGGGGTTTCCATCCTGATACCATGCTTGTTTCCATTAGCTTGACCCTAGCTGCAGCAGTGACATGCCTAGTCTTAAGAAACAATCACAAGCTCAACAGAGTCTAGCACCAGCGAGAATGAATTTAATCAATTTTTCTTTGTCTACACAGTGTCTGTCAGGAAATATAAATGGCAGTTTCAATGGGAAGGTCGATGGAACTGACCTATTAATTGAGCCTTCAGATTATTTAAAAGCATGCAGTTCTCTCAAAACCTCTTTTCTGTACCTGCTGTTCAGCAGAATCTCAGCTGAGCTTCCCAAGTAGAAACACCATTCTGTTTTCTTGGCTTCTAATGCTACTCTCTTCTTGCATCAGTAGGAGACAGCTTAAAAAGGTACGTTAATAATCTGCATCAGGTTTGTGCATCAGTTGTGTGCATTTTTTCATACATTGGCTTACAGTGTTATAAAGGGAGCATCACTCATGACTGCAGCTTGTTTACTGTGTTCCTGAAAAAGCAAAGGACTGTTAACGCTGTTGGACTCAGCTATTTATGTAAAGCTGTTTCTTTTGCCAGGTAATTTCACTGTTGGTTGTGCTAGTCTGTATCATCTAATTTATAAAGATTCTCCCACCCCAGACTCTTCTGAGGTTATTTGGTAACATTTTGTAAAAGACAAAGAGAAAAAAAAAATGGTATTCTGAATCCTGAGCGCGAGCTTTAAGGCTTCTCCTACCCTTAAATTGCTTAAAGTGTTAAATAACAAGTCACAAAATAAATGTTTTAGCTGTTTCCACTCTTCAGGACTGTTCTGTAAGGGAAGAAGTCCCAAGCACAGAGGAGATATGGACAGCACTAACACAGAATTAATTACCAAATTATTTTTCTTCAAGGTTTAAGCCCAAATTAAAATTCTATGCTACATCTTTTGCCTACTTGTATACCATCCACACATTGGTTCCTGTCTGAATCTTAGCACAACAGAAATTTTGCAGAAGCAAAATGGTGCCGTGGAGGAAGAAGATATTCCACAGCAGTGATTCCAATCTGCGGCTAACAGAACCAGACTGGAATTTCCAGGTTCAGTTTTTCACTCCTCTGGAGACTCACAAGATCCTAGAGAGGCAGGCAGGCCTTTGAGATGGTGATGAGAGTCTGCAATGGTTGATTCCTCAAACATGAATATCCGTAACTCAAATCCTGCTTAAAATGTAAAGGGAGGCAGGGATGTGTTAGGAGAATGTATTAAGACTGTCAAGAATTCAGACATTTCAGTAGAAAAATAAGTAAAAATAGCTTCAGCTGCAGAAGGCTCTTGGCCTTCTCATTGGCCGAGCATATTTTAGTTTCCTCTTTATGCTACAATACTTCTTTAATTATACTGCAGTGGAGAAAATTACTCTGGTGAGTTGATTGTACCGTATGGTGTTTTGTTTCTAAATGAAGATGTTTGGATTGCTAGCTCAAAGCACTGCAGTGCTGCTTAAATTCAACAGACAGCTATAGATGAGTGTTTGGAGAGGTCTTTTTCCAGACCGAACAAACTGTTGATTATTTATACTACAACAGTGCCTTGGAGCACGACTGATAGGTCAGAACCCTAATCAAAGAGGTGCTGCAGAAACACAACATGTCTTACAAAATGACAGCAGTTCCATAGAGCACTTTCCAGTACTGATCATCAAAAAAATAGAAAGCAAGACTGATCATGAATTAGGTATCAACACATAATAATAATAAAGTCACAATGCTGAATTACAAATATCATACCATACTGAAATTTTTTGTGTAATGCCCTCATTGAGAGATGTCCTGGTTTGGGCTAAACTTCCTGGTT
>NW_010402484.1:5101-18007 GCF_000710305.1 Buceros rhinoceros silvestris | reverse complement strand
GGGTCCGAGCCCGCGGCCCTCCCGGTTCACCCGGGGAGGCTGGGCGATAGCGGGAAGTGCCCGGGTGACCCTCCCTGGCCCTTTGTACCTCCAGCAGAGTTTATGTGGCAGAGGGGGTGGAATTTTGGCCCCGCTGAGCGCGGAGCCGAGGTTGGGGACCCTCCCGGGGGCCGGCCATGGGGAAGGGCACCCTGGCAAACCCCCGCCGGGCAGTGTCTCGGGCGGGAGGTGCCGTTACCCTTGCGTGGATCCCCGCTCGAGTTTCCGCGGGGGTCTGAGTGCCCAAGGGTTCCCCAAGAGCAGCCTGTGCGACTGACTCTGTCATGTACAGTTTTCTGTCAGATAATGGATCTTAATCCTCCTCTGTCTGCTTGGCAATCCCACAGTCATCTCCTCAACCCGCTCCCTGACAGCTCCCCGGGAAGCAGGTCAGCATCTCCCGAGGATGTTTCTGCCGGCCGCGCAGTGAGCCCCTGCGCTGCCGGATGGCTGGAAGGCAGCGCTCTGACCCGTCAGTTTATGCACACTCTGAATGAGCTGTGCTTCAATTATTCATCCCGATGCTGTTGTGACCTTGTGCAGTTTCTCTTCTCCGGGGACATGATGTGTAACAAGACTTTGAAATACTTTGCCAGTGAGGCTGTAATCCTGTCTAGGCGTATGGCAGCTCTTTGCTTGTCTGGCCATTCTGAAGGGTTAATGTATAGCAGTAAAAGGTATGCCAAGGGAGAATGGGGATCCTAGGAGTGCAGCAATACCCTCGACGTTCCTTCTGTTCCCCTCTGAAAAGCCATAATTCAGAGTACTGAATGGTCAGTGGCTTGACAAATGAGTTCCGTATTTTCTGTCTGTAAGAATCATGGAATCATTTAGGTTGGAAAAGACCCTTAGGATCATCGAGTCCAACCGTTAACCCAGCACTGCTGAGTCCGCCACAGAGAGGTAATGGCTTTAAAGTACATTCTGTCTCCATAATGGAGAACCTATGGCTTTGACACGGAGCTGATTTGAGTCTGATAATCTGTCAGTGTGGTAGACACCTCCTGTTTCATAGACGAAGAACTACAGCTTACCGACGAGTCCGCAGAGGTGAGGAGCTTTGTGCTGTGCTGGAAGAACCATTAAGGCTTGGCAATGGGATAGTTCATCTTACGATATTTGTTAGACTGACTCCGATTTTCACCCAGTAGAGCTTAAAAGCTTCAGCTCTTACTTCTTGATTGACACCCAAAAATTTAGTTTAGATACCATTGCCCAGCAGATCCAAGATGAAGTAAAATCAGGACTTCATTTCTCCTTCCTTTCCCTTTGCCCCTGTCCCCGAGGAGGAAATTTGCCTGATGCTCAGATGAGATAAGCCAGTAACACAGGAGTAGGTGCTGCTGGCTCTCTTGTCAACCCCTTCTCTCCCCGAGTGCTCGCTTGTCCCTGCAAAGCAGCTCTCTAGTCACCTACGTAATCCAGATCGGTTAGAGAACAAAGGAGGAACTCCTGCTGCATCTAATCACAGGCCTGAGGTTTCCAGCAGAGGCAACACAGCCAGGATCAGGACACAATCACAGAGAAGCAGTAAGTGGCCACTACAGAGGTTAATATTTGATTAATAGGGCCCTACTGGGAAACACTACGAATTTGTGAAGTCCTGTTTTCTCCCTCTTCACCTTCCAGCTGGTTAACTCACCCCATGCATGTTTTGTGCTGCACCAGAGCCCCGGCCACCATGCTAGGAAAACCATCCGTATGGGGTTAAGGAGGCTGGGGTGTCTGTGGTGGTGGTTACTGGAATGAGAGCCAGAGCTGGAGGAGAGCGTCAAGCCTCTGTTGCCAGCAGGAGTACCAGCTCATCCTCACTCCCTCGTACACACTGCCTGTTACGTGCCTGCCTGTGACCACCACACACCAAATGATGGGCGTTTGGGCTCGGAGGGGAGGAACCTGCAGTCCTTTGGTCAAGGGCAGATGCCTCAGTGCATCCCTTCCACTGTGTGCTCGTGGACCTCCAGTGAATCCAGTAAACAGAGACATTTCTAAGCTTATGAGGAGAGCTGGTCACATCTGTCCCGTTCACTGCTTCAGTATTCCAGCAGGTTCTAACAGAACTGGATTTTGTTCACACTAAAGGATAGCTTGTGGCATAAGTGTGAGAGATTTTATTTGGGTTTTTTTAAGTAAAAGTTCAGATTCTTGATGCTAGTTTCACATTAATTTAAAAATTTGCTTTGGCGGGGCAGGTGAAGGAGGCTCTAAACTGGGTAAACATGATTTGCTGAACAGGAGGATCTTCTTTATGTAATATCAGAAGGTTGAGAGCTTATAATCTCTGTGGTTTTAGTTTGTGACAGTCCTTCAGAGAGGCCACAAGCTGCTTAAGACTGATACGATAGCGGTGTCGGTGTGTCCTGGATCTGCTTTTGTTCCCTGTTTTCTCAGGTGACCTGGATGGTAACATGGAGTGGGCTTATCCCGTTTGCCAGGAGCATAAAACAGTGAGACTTGCAGTATGCTGGAGGAAAAGATTAGAATTCACAATTACTCCAACAAATTGGGAGAACTGCTGGGAAAAGAACTGGGTGAGGTTCAGTAGGGATAAACACAGGATGCTACATCAAGGCAGGAATAATCACCTGCATAAGCACAAGCGAGAAGTACATGACTAGGCTGCAGCTCTGCAGAAAAGAGTCGGAGCGTTCCGATAGCTCGCAAGCTGAACATGAGTCAATGTCATGCTGCTGCAAATGAAGGCAAACATCATGATAGGCTGTACAACAGACACAGAGCCTGGGAGACTCGCAAAGCAATCCTCCTGCTCTGTGCAGCATTGCTGAAGCCTCAGCTTGGAGGCCCTGCGAAGGTTTGGTCATTACACTTTGAGACAGGGGCAATTCAATTGGAGAGAGTCCAGGGAAGGGCAGCAGGGCTCATCACAGCTCAGGAAAACGTGACCTGCAAGATCATTACAAATAACTCACATTATTTACCCCCAAAGGAAGCTGGGAGGGGAATATTACAGTCTTCAGACACAAAATAGAGGAGGGAATGGTCTTTTCTTTGGGCTCATGGTGCTTGGAGCTGGAAGCAGAAAGGTTATTTTAGACTGCAGGAATAATTTTCTAGGACCTAGAATAATAAAAACCGTTGAATATTTGATCTGGGGAGGTGGTGAAGACTCCATAATTTTGAGAACAAGTTAGACAATTATCTGTGAAGAATGAAATTAGGCTAGCGATCCTGTCATGGGAAAGCACCGAGGGCTGTCTGAGGACCTCAGTTCTCTTCTGGACCATTCCGTTGTTTTCAGAAGGCAACATGCTCGTTTCGTGTAAATGAAGCAAAAGCTGGCTGCTGTCCCTGTCCTGATGTTTGTCTCATACCCAAGGGTAGCACAGCAGCCAGAACACAGTGCAGCCCTTTCTGGAAAAAGTCTGGAAGAAAAGTAAGAGCTTACTAGAAGATGGTTAAAAGCGGTTTTCCCTCCCACAAGAAGACAGGGGGAATGGGACATTCTGATTTCCCTGGAGCGGATGCTTTACTGAGTCTCCGAATGCTGAAACCAATGATATGGAAAAAGCAAAATGAGTGAGGATTAGCAGTTAGAAAAGCATTCTTGATTGAAAGACCATAGTCCAAACATGCTTTTTTAGAGATAAAATGAAATAAAATAATGGAATTCAGAATAGGAATAAAATAAAGCATAGTTCTACAAGTGATGTTTTTAGGCATTTCTTCAGGGAGAGGAAAATCGAGGTCCTATAGTATTCGTTGTTTAACACATATATTGTTTAACATAAATGGAACAGAGGGTCCCCTGTGCATGGGGAAGAACTGCTGGATGTCTGTGAGGAGACCGGTGGAAAGAAGTAGGAGAGCGATGATCATCTCTTTTGGATGCTGCCGTGGGGAGCTGCACATAAAATCCTGAATAGAACACGTTTTGAGTCCAACCAAAGAATTCCTGAATCCTCTACAGGGAGAAGGATTTTTCTGTCTCCCCAGGCCCTCCAACAAAAAGAAACGCTGTTAGAGAAGTGAAGGCCATACCGGGAGGAGTGGAAGTGGTTTTTATACCAACCTGGCAACAGGGAATTTTTTCTATGAAAACAGGTACTCTCTGGGACTGAAAGGCTGCAGAGCAGCTGCTGGAAAGAATCTGTGTTGAATGAACAAGACAAGGAGAAAATGAAGAATTAGGCTGCGCTTTTTAGAAGGCTGTTCTCAGGGCGCTGTTGCTTAGTGAACTGTAGCATATTAGCACGATACTTTGGTGTCATTTAAACACTCTTACACTGGAATTACCCATAAATTGATGGAAATCCTCATGCTTTGATTTACCCTGGAACATATGAGCACGAGCTGTGACTCTATGTAAAGGTCTAATTGCTTTCCCCCCGCCCCCGTCTTCCATTGTTGTTTCAACACTGGGAAAAATAATGATTTGCTTATAAAGCTGGTCACATGGTGCCCCGGAGATTTCAAAGCCAGTTCACTTCCCTTCCGCCCAAGGACTGACCAGTGCTTCACATTAGCTTGCATTCCTTCACCTGAGTTTATTTCATTGCCCCTTCTCCCCTCCTTCCCTTTGCTTTCGTTACTTCTCATACGAAACCCGGTCTTTGTTTGGGAGACAGAAGGGGGGTCCAAGAGAAGGCTCACTGCAACCCGATGCTAAAGGTGGTTCTAGAAGGAGAAAAAGCAAAGGAAAGCTAATGTTAAAAATCTGCTTTTTACTAGGAGGAGGAGGCAACAAGGTGGAGGGGCTGTTCTCAGGGAAACTTGAGAGACAGGCTGGGCAGAAAACTACAGAACAGGCTGGAGGGGGTTCTGCAGAGGGTAATCTGTTGGAAGCTGTGGATAATTGCCTTGAAAAGGGAAGGTGTTAGACACGAGTAGCTAGAAGGAAGGTAGGAGACTGAAAGAATTTGAGTAGAGGAAACACTGGCTTGAAATACGAACTGAATGTGAACACCTGGTTTTAGGGTGCGTGGCTGAAGTTTCCCAGTGTGATTCGGAGGAACTTGTGTAGGCTATTGCAAATGGCACTTCCGTCAGTAGGAGCTGCATGTTTAATGCAACGTGTCAACATCCAAGCCTGCTTTGAATAAAGCATCTGCGTAGCTGTTCAGAGCAGCCATATCCTCCGTGAGAATCCTTTTTTTTCTTCTATACTATGTCCAGCTAGGGTCTAAATGTGATGTAAAACCTGCCGGTGGGTTGCTGCAGTTGTTATTTCAGTATTTCAGGAAAATTTGTCTCCCATAAGCAAAATCCAGAGGCGGCAGCTTCAAGCTGTCAAAGGCAATTTTGCCTAGGAAGAAACTGGCTGGTCATGCAGATGAGCCTGGGCTCTGTGAACACTTGACAGGCTGAGCGCTTTCTCACTGTGAATGCGAAGCTGGTGAACGAGCAGCGCTTTTTGATGGTAATGCCAAAGCCTTTCACCAGCAGCTTCCCAGGGCAGATGGAGTTTGACAGAAAGAGTCACACAAGCTTGTCTTCTGCCACTGTGAGGGGACTGGCATTTTTTCAGTACTGGCAACAATAGAAAGCCAGAAATCAGATGTGGGAAAACAGTAAAACTCTGCGTGTATAGGGATTGTTCAGCAAATGCTTCTCTCTGTGCCTCCAGCCAGGGCGGTGGGCTCTGCCTTGTGGGAAGCAGCACCTCTGTGCCAGATTGTTGCAGAAAAATCCGAGTTCAAAAGCACAACTGTGAAAGCTTGATTAGTACAGGGTTTAAGGGAGGAACTTCACAGCTCCCTGCTGAAGAAGATGACAAGCTGATTAAATCCATGGACCAAAATATACTCAGTTTTAAAAGTGGAAGCAGAAACTGGGGTTTTCCTGAAGATGTCAGCTATCAGTTCACAGCCTCAGGATGTCTCATTTGTACCAGCTGTAGCCTTCTGAGAAATGATTGTTAGTGAAATGGTTGGAAAACTGAGGGGACCCAGGCTGCGGCTGTCTGTGGGCATTCCTCAGAGCGGTCTCATTACAGCGGGTTTGGCAGGGAGGACCACCAGAGGTTGCTGATTGGGGAGGATCAGTATTAACACACATGACAGTGACTGGCGTCACTAGCTCACTCTGCTACCTTTAACTGTGTATCTGGACAGGTAAAAGAAAGAATGCTACTGGGCCAAGCATCTGATAGACATGCTTCGTGAAAAGCAACCCATACCGCAGAGCACAATGTGTGTTGCAGAGTTTCATTGTTAATCAAGAACTTCTGTACCATCCAGGGGGAGTCTGGGCCTCAAGAGACCGGTGACAAAAATGGGGGTAGTCACATGTAATAATTATTTTTTAGTTGACTGTTTCTTGATCTGTCTGCCTGTTCACTGGGTATGAAAGCCACAGGACTGTCGTGTCATACAATCAGAGAACGGGAGCAGAGGAAGACTCACTAGCGTGTATGGACTTTGACTGACACCTCTCGCTTTCCCCAAACAGAGTTCAGCAGAGCAGAGTTTTCATTCTGGGGTAACGCGGGCCTCTGCTTTGGTACTGAACGCACAATGCTTGTTGCTTCTCCGTTCTCCAGCTCCAGGCCTGTGTCCTGACCCAGCAGAAGGAGATGCAGAAAGGAAGATACCAGAGCAGAGATGAAAGACACACTGTTCTTAATGCCTTTCATCACCTTCTTTGATAAACTAGAGCTCAGTGAATTTTCAAATTGAGATGTTGCAGCATGTTGGCAGTGAAGAGCAGCACTGCAGTGCAATTCACTGTGTTCTCCGAGTATCTTCACAGTAGGACATGAAAATAAATGAATTTCTGGCTGAGTGTGATGGCAGATGTTAAAAGACAGCATGCTTTCCTGCCCTACCTGTCGAGGCAAGAAGGAGACTCCCAAGGAAAGCAGCATTCCTATAGCAAAGGCCCCAGCACAGACAGAGATTTTTCAGAGGGATTTCAAAGCCTACTGTCAGAAAATATCATCCCATCTCAAGTGACATTTTCTCCAAGTATGTTATAGTGCAGCCTTGGATGGATAAAAAGTCCAAAGCAGTAAAGTTTTCACTGCTGAAACACCGTGTTTCAAGTTGACCCGTCAAGCAAAGGGATCTGAATGTCATCCACTGCGAAAGTTTTCTGTTAACTGGAGGTAATCAAGAGGGGGACCAGAGTTACCCACCCTGTGAACGTCTTTTGGTTGTGTTGCTGAATCCACTCGTAACAGTCTGAGCTCAGACAAGATGAGGAAACAGAAATGCCTCTTGTTGTCTTGCATGTCATCCCAGCTGGCACTCAGCTGTTCATTAGTTCCCTTAGGGGACGACTGCTGCCCTCCACAGGCTCATCCTAACTGGTGATCGGGTGATCAGCCAGCCAGAACCAGCACACCTCCTCCAGCTTTTACCCGGGTGGGTGATATGGCAGGTCTTAGAGCAGTGCCTGCAGGGCAGCATTCCGGTGAGTGGGGAACGACAGTGAGCAGCTGCAGGCGCAGAGTTCCAGGAACCTTCCAAAAAGTATCCTGAATGCTTCAGAACTGTCAGGGTTGTTCCAGGGTTCAAAAAACCACCTTTATCAGAGGCAAAGAAAGGCCAAAGCCTTAAGTGAATCTCTGATTTTGCTTTTGAGGATCTGCTACAATTAATTTCTCCTATATGTTGGAAAAACTGATTCATTTGTGTCATTAGCTAATGTTCTTAATCTGTATCGGGTGACTGGGACAGGCAGTATATGGTATCTGGGGGAAGAAATCTCGCTAACTGTAGTCCAGGAAGGCTTTTCATGACACAGGCTTTCACTGATTCAAATAATTGAAACGTGCTGCTGTCCTGAGATGTTAGAGGGAGAGCTACGAGGAACAGGGCTTTGCTCTTGCAGCTTGCAGGATTTTAAGAACTTTTTTACAGCAGTTAATCCAGCTGCACTGCTTTGCTCTCGTTTCGTATCTCACTTGTCAGTGATCTGGCTAAAGCTCCCACTGAAATTAAAGGGCTCTTGCCTAAGGTAGGGCTAGGGATTCTAGCTCATTAGTATTTTGGAATGAAAAGAAAACCCTTGTGAGTTTTGCAGGAAGATCTGGCCTGCAAGTCTAGAAATGGGGTGACCTTTCTATTATTGAAAGTCGTTTCGTAAATCCCTGTATTTCAGTAGAAGAGTGAAGCTAATTGTCTTTCCACTGGAGGATTGATTCTGTTCCAGGACAGAAGAATCACCTCCAGCAAGCACAAAGCTATTACAGTTTCCTGGGTCATGCAAACCATGAATTCTGTCTCTTTCTTTTCAAAAAAAAGTTTCACAAGTCCTGTTCTGCTATGTGAGTCACTACCATTTTAGCCCCTTCTTTTCAGGCCATTAAGTTAACCTCAGTGCCTCTGAGGACTGTTTACCTCCTCCGATTTGTGCCTCCTATTCCAAAATTAGTTTCTTGACCTCTTCCCTGAGTCCGCTGTCCGCGTTGGTGCTGCTTAGTGTAAAGGCAGTAGCACACCTCCTTTATCCTGTGAGTCAGCTTAGCTGCATAGCACCCTTGTTCCTGGGGTGTTACCACGGTAAGGAATGGGAGGGGACAAAGGGCCCCGATCCATGTGCAAATGTGACACATTTGAATAGCACGTGCTGTGTATGACATGGACATGGCCCACTTGCACCTCCAGCCTGGGTCTTTCACCTCCCTGCAGCTGTTTTAAAACTTGACACCATCACATGAACTTGAGGCAGCTACCACAGTGTCCACGGCCAGCCTCACGTCCCTGGTGATGTCTCTTCCCAGCTGGGAGAAAGCCATCCCGGTAACCGACACAGGCACCAGAGGCATTTGCTGGGGAGGAGCAGAGCGTCCTGGAAGCTGTGTCTGTTCAGACTTGCCACGTTAATACTCCAGTCCGAAAGCTGTCGTGAGTTGCCTCTGCTAATGGCAGCCGTGTAGCTAGCTGAGTCTTCCTCGTGACTGGCAAACCGTTCTTGAGCTGCTTTAGTGTGAGAGGCAGTTATTAGATACTTGCTAAATTATTTTGAAAAGATTAAGAACCTAAATAGTCCTGAAAGTGGTGAGGGGGAGCTGTCAAGGAAACAGCTCGCGAAAGGAAACACAGCATAATTAACTGTCTGATTTAAATGGCCTGCCAGTAAGTTACTGGGGAGAGCTGATAAATAAGGGACTGCAGCAGGAGAGAGCCTTTGCGGCTGTAACGGGGCGCTAAGCAGGGCCCTCGTCACAGACAGGTGAGCTTTGGGACAGCAGCAAGGATAGCAGTCCTCCGAAGGTCCGGTGGGCTGCAGAGTTTGTGACACTGTTGTGTCTCTGTGGTTTTGGGGCTGGCAGTGACGTGGTTGCAGGGTGTTCCCTGACTCAGGCTGAGCGAGCTCTGGAGCATGGACAGTGCCCTAGAACCAGCCTGGTTAGTGCGGCTCAAAACGCAAACGCCAAACCCTTTCCTGGCTCTGCCTGCCTGGAGAGTGCGCAGCCATGTCACAGTCAGCCTAGTTGTCCGTGCGGCCACACCACAGCGATCGCTGGAGTAACAGCAGACGAGTATGAGTCAGAAGCATCTATTAGCCCTAGTGAGTTTGCCTTTAGGGCTCGCTTTTCTAGGCTGGAAGCTGGAGTGAGCCTGCCATTGAGATGTGGAGCTCTGTGCCCGCCAAAAATAGCACTGCTGAAGCCGAGGCCGAGCTCCCAGTGTGAGGCTTTGGGGTCTGGCTCTTGGTAGGATGTTAAGGGCTATTAGTGGTGTTTAAATGGCAGCACTGGCCAAACGCTGCACAGACATGGGAAGAGAGAGAGCCTTTGCCCTGAGGAGCCCAGACTAAATGGCAAATCGACGAAAATAAAGACAGCATGGAAGCAGATGCTTGGCAATTAGCTGTGACTTAGTAGGTCCATTGACAATGCTGCTGTAATGTGCTGGGTGAGAGACAGTCTGTCTGTCAGACCTGCCCTACCTGGTGAGATCCATGAGTGTCACGGCTGGGGTTAGCAGGGAATGAATTTTCAGCTGTGAGAGGCAGTAGCTATGGGAGTCACGGAATCGGGAACCATGGCTTCGGAGGTCTCTGGTCCCACCTCCTGCTGCAAGCTGGGCCAGCACTGAATGCAGGCCAGGCTTTGGTGTCATCTGCGAGCTCCATATGACATCCGTCAGCTTTCCCAACACCCTTCAGTGTAGCCCGTGGGGTCCTGTGGGTGTGCTGGGGAGAAGCAGGCTAAGTCAGGAAGAACATTCGGAATTGAGGGGCGTGGAGGAAAACACTGAGCTGTTTGTGAGAGAAGGGATCTCGTGCAACATTAGGACATGGATGGATTTTTCTTTTTGTCTTTGCTAGTGTGTCACTTTCTTGTAATTAAGTGAGAATCTAATTCATTCTTGGGTTCATGCCTGTTAGAGCTGTGTTTCAGATTTCAGTTTTATTCTCAAGTGTGAAAGAGCAGGGACCGTGGGTCAAGTTGAATTCCTGTGGGTGCGTGAATCTCAGTGTCATGTCTGGCCAAAACAGGATCCTATTGCCACCCCATAGTCTGTGTGGATTCTCTCTGCTTTACTTCTGTTATGAGGCCATCCCAGGTGATTCAGTCATTTACCCCTTTATCCTTTTCTGTTCGGGGTTTGTCTTCACCCCTCCCCACAGTGAGTAGCATGTTTTGCTCCTGTTGTGCTGGTCTGTGAATTCATTGTTTGCAGGTTGGCAAGGCCCCAGTTCTGGGGAGACAGATGGGGCAAGCTGCAAACTGGGCAGTTGCCTCCGGCCTGAATGATGTTTTAATAAGCACAGAGAGGTGACAGAGAGAGAAGCTGCTCACTGGAATGACTGGCAGTTTTGTTATCAGCTTGAAAGCACTAACAGATGATTTTGGGCCTCAGTCCAACAACAACAACAAAAAAATCACAGAAACTAGAAGCAGAAAATCCCACTAGCTCCTAACTTATCCCTCTTTTTAAGGGTCAAAGAAGTTTTTTTCTGCAGCCTATTATCCAGATAGAGAGTTGTTTCCATGTTTTCAGTGTTTCAGTTCTCTCTCAGGGATTCTATACTTCGGGAGATTTGTCTTTTATTTAACTTTTGTTTTCCCTCTGGTTTTTTTTTTTCATTTCATCCATTTTCTACATTGTCTTCCTTCCTTCCCTAAGCATTCCCCGTTCTTCTACTTTCTTCACACTCTTCACAGGTTCATGGTGAATTCTGTCTGAATAGTGGGGTCTACCAACGTCCTTGTCTTCCAGCTTCCACCTCCCGTGAGACAGTAGTGCAGTGCCAGGCACCGGCATCTGTGCGGGAATCTCCAGCGCGTGCGTTCTCTTCTCCCTGCCCTTAGCTGGATCTCAGCTGTACAATACAGCCTCTGTGTAGGGCTTTGTGTCATTATTGGTCTTATGAATAAAAGCACCACAAAAGGGAGCTCTGGCAAAGCCCCAGCAAGCTCTGAGATCTCTCTTCATTGTGAGCTACACAGTGCTTTGCACACAAGCTGTAGAATAGCCAGGCTTTCGAAGGAGAAGATTCCTTTTCTTCCTACGAGTATGGGGGGAAAAGGTCCAGCTCTCATTAGGAAAACCAGTGCTGGAATCTGAACTGGGGTATGGGCCCTCACACTGATCAGAGGAGGCACTGGAAACTCTTCAGTATTCAGACATTGACCTTCTTGTCTATGTGGCAAGATTCATTTCTGGGTTTCGACTGGAGTATGAGCTGGAAGTTAATGGGATTCCTGCCGAAATATGTTTCTTTTTCCTTTCAGATACAATGATGACACTGAAGGTTCAGATCATGTTTGGCCTCCTTTGCTGCATGGTTTTTCTGCCCACAGATGGCTTCCCAGCAGACCCCAGTACTGAATTTCGCTCGGCTTTCTCTGTGGCCAGAACCAGCAGCATGGAAGGGAGCTCTGAGATGGTCATTACCTTTGACAAAGTCTATGTGAACATTGGCAATGACTTTGATCCCAAGACGGGATTGTTCCGCTGTCGGATCCCTGGAGCCTACTACTTCTCATTCACTGTTGGGAAATACCCAAAGAAAAACTTGTCTGTCATGCTGATGAGAAACAAGAATGAGGTGCAAGTGATTGTGTATGATGAACATCACCGCAAGGAGCGGAAGGTAGCCAGCCAGAGTGCCATGCTGCAGCTGGACTACGGTGACACCGTCTGGCTCCGTTTACATGGAGATCCCAAGTATGCTCTTTACAGCAACGTGGGCCCCTATACGACTTTCAATGGCTACCTGATCTACCCAGACACCTCTGCCTTCTTCCAGAATGCTCTTAGCTCGCAAGAGCTGGGGCCGCACCGTCACACTGCTCAGCAGCTTCCCAGAGAGCAGAATGAAGCTTCACAGCAACTCGTGTTATCTGATCAGCCGAACAGGGATCAAGACCCTCGCTCTGCATTTTCTGTTGCCCGCTCACAAAGTCTCCTGGGGACAGATGACAAGCAAACCCAGCATGAGCCAATCACATTTGACACAGAGTTTGTGAATATTGGAAAAGATTTCAATTCTTCTACTGGGATCTTCTCATGCCGTATACCTGGTGCATACTACTTCTCCTTCACCATTGGCAAAATGCCCTTTAAAACTATGTCAGTGAAGCTGATGAAGAACCACAATGAGGTGCAGGCCATGATCTATGATGACAACCACTCCAAGAGGCGGGAGATGCAGAGCCAGAGTGTCATGCTGCCTCTGCAATATGGGGACACCGTTTGGCTCTACAGCCATCAGCACGATGGTTATGGTGCCTACAGCAACCATGGCAAGTACATCACCTTCACAGGCTTCCTGATCTATCCAGAGGCTCAGCCAAAGCGGCTGCCGGGTGCCAGCTCACCCCAAGGGTCCAATAACTAAATGCAGATGTGAAGGGAGCATGAGAAAAGCCAAGGTGCCATGGACTTGGGAACAGCTCCTCGTCTTGATATCCTCCTCTATTTCGAGCATGCCGTCGTGTGTCCAGTGCTT
>NW_010402484.1:2529-5005 GCF_000710305.1 Buceros rhinoceros silvestris | reverse complement strand
CTTGCCCTACGCGCACGCTGGCGCCCTGTCTGCAGGGCCAGGCCATGTCTGCTGTTCACCCGTAGAAAGGTCTTTACCGTTGTGTGTGCGTGTCCTGTGCTGGTGTTTGATTTCCACATAAAGCATGGGGTAGTTTTGGGGCAGGGGTGGGGCGGTGTGGTGTGGTGCTGAGGAGCAGGGAACCGCTGCAGCAGTGTGACTGCAGATCCCTGGCATCCAGAAAGCAAAGGCTCTGGGGACTTTCCCTGCGTATCTGGGGTGGGAATAAATGTAATGAAAGAAAATGTAATAAAAATACAAAAGATGTAAAATTTCCCCAGGTTGGAATTTGTTGTTAATTGTGACACTCATGTGCTCGTCCCTGGCTGAGCAGGAGGGAAAGCAGCGTGTGGTGCTGGGAACTGCCGTGTGTGCTGCAGAGCCGCCCTGTCCACGTATGCTCTTTGCTGTCACCTGTGCATGAGAAGCATTGCTACCTCTTACATGAACTGGCCTGGTCTGCAGCTGCTCCCTGCATGTCCTGGACATGAAAAGCTGGGGGCATATTTGGGAAAAGGATGAAGGGTGGCAGTTGGAGGTCTGTGAAAAACAGCATAAGAATAGAAGAACATGTGGTGGGACACTAGTTTACCAGAAGTTATAAAATGTTAACCTTAATTCCTACACCCTTTGAGGAAAAACAAACAAAAAAATCCACCAAAAAAGAAGCAACGAACAAGCTGCTTTCTGAACTGTGTGAATCTGTCTTCTGCCACAGCCCTAACTTGACCTCTAAAACCATCCCCTGTGGCATCTTGCCACCAGGCTTCTTACTCCTGCCTCACCACTTCTCCTCCATCTGTTGGGCAGCAGTGGCTTGGAGGAAGATTAACTAGGTCAGAATCTAGCAGTTCCCACATGGAATGTCACACCAGCATGGAAAATAAAGAGTATATTGATAGAAAGGGAGTTATGGATCATGTAAACACATGTGATGAATGTTCAAAATTAATGTACCTGCAATAGCAGAGGGAAACCTGGAGAAATGAAAAAAAAAAAAACCAACCCCCTCCTGAGCAGATAATTAATTACATTTATTTAATTCCACACTGCAATGTGTAAGACAGAGACAGGTTAATGATCTCTTTCTATAAAAATAATTGTATTTCTGATTTTGAGGATAGAGGCTGTGTATTTGTTGTGTTTGTAAAGTGCCATTGCTGTGCCAAAAAAAACTTCATAGAGGAGGCAAAATCTGCTGAAGAAATAACTGGGTCACGTCCTTAGAAATTTAAATGAGAGTCGAGGCAGTCTGTTCCAAACCGATAACCGGCACAACGCAGTGTCTATGTGTAAATACGACACGCAAATACCAGAAAGCTTCGTGGAATACATACATTCTCAGGCTGCTTTTTAAAGAAAAGCGAATACGTCAGATGGGAAGTTACTATGGATTCATGAAATGTGATGCCACGTGAGCAGGAAGCTGAAATTAAATATGTGACCTATATCATGAAACGTAAGAAAATCTGCTTGGCTCGTTACTGGAGAGGAGGAAAGATGCTGAGTGTGGCTGCAACCACTGGGGAATGCAGGGAGGCAGGACTGGACTGCCTGCAGTGGTCAGCAGGGACACTGGTGTCACATCCTGGGAAGAACTGCCAGGGCATGTCCTGGCTCAGCATCAGGGAGAGAGAACACACCTGAGCCGCACTGTACCCTTCAGCCCAGCCCGCTCAAAAACAAACAGGGGAAAAAAAAAAAAAAAGGGGAAGGTTTAAATGCGCTTTACGTTTCTGTCCTGTTTGGTTTCATTAGATAAAAGCTCGTGTATAAATCCTTAGAGCACTGCCAGCGCAAGGCAGAAGGCGGGACAGCAAGGTGTGGCGTATCTGTACAAAGTCCCGAATAATGTGGAGAGCATCCAAGCAGCCCAAGGATGCAGCTGCAGTCAGGGTGCCCTTTCCCACCGCCGGGTCCTTACGAAGCGCCTCTCTTGGTCCTGGCCAGGTTAGAGGGATAGAGATGCTTCAGGGATGCTAAATGTGAAGGCTTCTCCTGCCAGGGCCAGGACACGTGGAGCAGGGTGGTGTTTGCAGGGCAGAGCCCCTTGCACAGGTCGCGGAAGATTTCATCGACCAGCTGAGAGAAAAAACTAACCCAGAGGTTTTTATCCAGGCCCTGCACGGAGTGGACCTGGTGGGCGCAGTAAACACTGGTGAGGAGGAGACGGTCAAACTCCGGCGGCAGCAGGGGGGTGTCGGTCAGGGAGTAGTAGCTCAGGTGCTGCTCGATCTCTGCCGGCCTTTTGGGAACGTCATGCTCCAGCACCTGCAGGAGCCGCCGTGCCGGGCGCAGGGAGGCCAGCTCCTCGTCCCGCAGCCGGATCGTCCCGTCGGGCTGCATGTCCAGCCCTCCCCAGAGCATCTGGAAGAGAAGAGCAGCCTGTGCGCAGGGAGCCCAGCACATGGGGACCCCGCCGGCCAGAGCCGGCTGT
>NW_010402484.1:1987-2437 GCF_000710305.1 Buceros rhinoceros silvestris | reverse complement strand
CCCCGCCGCCCAGAGCCGGCTGTGAAGCCATCTGCGGTGCAGCCAAGTCTCGTAACGAGAGGCGGCTGCTCCCTGACCCGCTGCGTGTCCTTCTCCGCCAGCCCCACACCCCTGGTTGGAGCAGCCCCAGGGCTTGGTCTCCTGTGGGACCCATCAGCTCTCGCCTCTCCCGCTTCTGTCCCACCCGCAGCAGCTCCCCGCACAACCACCGTGGGGGGTGGGGGGCCCTTGGCCGGGCATCACCTAACCCAGCGGGGTGGCTCCTTGTCCCACCCTGGAGGTGTGAGGTGCTGTGACTGGGGTCAGAGGCCCCTTCAGCTGCACATTGCAACAGGAGGGGTCACCAAGGCCGTTTCCAGGCACTCCCGCAGTCCCTTGGGGACAAGAGCACGCAGAAGGCGAGAGGGTGTACGCGCAGGCGGGTGGGAGCGCGGGTGCTATCAGCACCCA
>NW_010402484.1:0-1858 GCF_000710305.1 Buceros rhinoceros silvestris | reverse complement strand
GCGCGGGTGCTATCAGCACCCATGGGCCCCCAAAGCCCAGGAGACCTCTAACATGATGTCGGCGTCCTCTGGGCCACGGCGGGGTGCGCTGGCGCCGGCATCGTCCCTGCTGTGAAGATGTTCATCTGGAAGACATCAGGCAGAGTTTGGGAGCATAAGGTCATGGCCCTTCCTGTCTATTTTGTCATTTGGTTCTCAAGTGTCTTCAATATCTCTGAGCTGCCGCTCAGCGCGTGCCCCATATGGCAGGTGCCCCATATGGCCCAGGGGATTCTGAGGAGCAAAACAAGCTTGAGAAAAGCAGGAGCAGTTAGGGGAGGCAAGTGTGAGCTTTGGATGTGACGGCCCTTAATCCCGCCAGCAGCGATGAGCGCTCGGCAGCAAAGGCTCTCGCCTCGGCAGGCAGCGGGGAAGTGCCTCACACCGAGTGCAGGTGCCTTGTGCACTGGTTGGGTTTGGCAGCTTTTGCTGGACAAAATAATGCTGCTCGGCGGAACGAGGGTGCTGGGAGGCTCCTCGACCCGCTGGTGGGAACATCACCTGGTGCTTATCCTGGCTTTAGCTGGATTCCCTCAGCACCCACTGCTGGCAAGGGCAGGGAGGGGGAGGTAAAAGGAACCTGGTCAGATCTGTGTCGGCTCTTCTCTTGCTCAGCTAATTCCTTGCTGGGCCTCCCAGCATTATTTAAACTGGGGAAAATGGATATGAGGCCAGAGGAATGGGAGTTTGTTAATTTAAGATTCATATTCGTCCTCAGAACTCTTCAATTTGCATTTACTCATGCTGCTAGTGCTTCAACCTCCTGCACTTACTTGGCCTTTATCATTTCTGCCTTTGTGAAAAAGGAGGCACAAGCAGCTTGGTCCAGGGCTGTGAGAGGGAGGGGAGGCTGCAGCCGCTCCCTCCGCCGTGTCCATCAGCAGAGCAGTGTAGCCAAGACCCTCTTCACAGCTTTCAGACCCACCCCTCAGGTCAAGAAACACGAGATGGAAAAACCTCGTGTATAACAGTAGGCGCTCTGATACTTTTTTCCCTCACTTTTATATGGATGAAGGGTTTTTTACACAAAAAGGAGGGAGAATTTATGTGGAGTGCTCTGGAAGTAAGGTCAGCAGGTGCCCACGCAAAGCAGAAAAAAGATTTCATAGTCTGTGTGTGACGACTGCGAATGCCCAAACCGTGCTTCCAGCTTTCCGTCACTGATTACAGCTTTTCAGGGCAGTGCAGGAGCTGCCTGAAGATGTGCGCTGGGCGGGAGTTTCTGCAGACAGCTGCAGGCTCCCGGATCCGAGCCAGCTGCGGCTCTGGAATGTGAGCAGGGATGTGGCTGCCCTTTCCTACACCCCTACGGACGGACAGACGGACGGGGCAGCAAGGCTTTCAGCTCAGGTGAAACGCGCTGTCTGGGAATGCCTTCGCTGGGCTTCCCTCTGCTGACTGATCCTGCAGGCTCACAGATAGCTCTGCTGAGAGACGGCTGCAGAGGCCGTGCATTTGTTGAACAGCTGCCAGACTGCTGTTATTAGTAACTGTCTCATATGCAGTGTTAGATTTTTGAGTAGAGTAAAACAAAAATTAAACAAAGCATGACAAATAGTGTGTGGAAATAGTAGCATAAATATCTTCTGGAAGTGGGAAAATGGTCCCTTACTTTCTTTATCATTCAACAGGTGTTTTTTCCCCACAAAATCATTTAGAAAATCCACAAATGGGATTGCAGGAGCAGACTTTTTCAGTGGACACCCAAGAAAACCCTCCCCCTGCCACCCAAAATAGCAGCAGATGCTCAGTGTGCGAGTGGGTGCGAGTGCCTGGTGCACTGAACAGCCCAGCGGGGCTCGGCTGTCCCGTGCCAGCG
>NW_010402483.1:0-465 GCF_000710305.1 Buceros rhinoceros silvestris | reverse complement strand
GAGCACGGACCTGGGCTTGGACTACTACAGCGGGGACAGCAGCATGTCCCCCCTGCCCTCCCAGTCCCGGGCCTTTGGGGTGGGCGAGCGGGACCCCTGCGACTACGCCGGCCCCTACTCCATGAACCCCTCCACCCCCTCGGACGGGACCTTCGTCCAGGGGTTTCAGAGCGACTCCCCCGGGCTGGGGCAGCCGGATTTGGAGAGCAAGCACTTCCCTGCCCTGCCGCACCAGCTGGCGGCCCCCGGCCAGCAGACTCCCGGGCCTTTGGGGTGGGCGAGCGGGACCCCTGCGACTACGCCGGCCCCTACTCCATGAACCCCTCCACCCCCTCGGACGGGACCTTCGTCCAGGGGTTTCAGAGCGACTCCCCCGGGCTGGGGCAGCCGGATTTGGAGAGCAAGCACTTCCCTGCCCTGCCGCACCAGCTGGCGGCCCCCGGCCAGCAGACCGTCCTTCAGGGC
>NW_010402482.1:0-809 GCF_000710305.1 Buceros rhinoceros silvestris | reverse complement strand
AGTGCAGCTCCAGTTTGTTCAGATCCTCCCAGTGACCTTCCAGAGACCACGAGTGACAGCCAGTCACCTCCCAGTGCCTATCAGTTACCTTCCAATCACATCCAGTTTCTCCCAGTCACCTCCTAATAACCCCCAGTCCATCACAGTCATCTCTCAGTGACTCCCAGTGCCCCGCAGTCCCTCACATCACCGCCAGTCACCTCACAGTCACCCCTAGTCACCTCCCAGTGCCTAACAACTCACCTCCCGTGACAGCCAGGTCTGCCCAGTCCAGCTCCAGATTATTCAGATTCTCCCAGTCACCTCCCAGTGACGGACGGTGCCCCCCAGTTCCTCCCAGTGATTCCCAGGGCCGCTCACACCCTCTCAGTCACTTCCAGTATCTCCCAGTGCCACCAGTTCCTCCTACTCACCTCCCAGTCACCTCCCAGTAACCTCCAGTCCATCACGGTCACCCCCCAGTGACTCCCAGTGCACTCCTGTCACCTCCCAGTGCCTAACAGTTACCTTCCCGTGAGAGCCAGTTCTTACCAGTCCAGCTCCAGTCTATTCAGATCCTCCCTGTCACCTCCCAGCACCTCCCAGGGCCCCCCAGTTCCTCCCAGTCACCTTCCAGTCACCGCCCAGTTCCTCCCAGTCACCTCACAGTGAGAGGGAGGAGCTTGCGGGGAGACAAGGAGAGCCGCACCGCTGCACAGTCCGAGTGCTGGTGAAGGGGTTTTCCTGAGAAAAAGAAGGGGGAAAAAATAAAAAAGAAAGAGCAAAAGAAAAAAAAAAAGGAAAGAAGGAGAAAAGCCCTGAGCAGCCCC
>NW_010402481.1:0-201 GCF_000710305.1 Buceros rhinoceros silvestris | reverse complement strand
CCACAGGGGCACACAGCCCTGCAGTCCCACCCTGCAGGGCTCATCTACAGAGCCAGGGAAGGTGCCACTGGCACCCACGCCCTCGTCTTTTCACCGGGGCTGGAAATCCCATCAGTCACCGCCCTCAAACCCCGGTTTCTGTGCGGGTGCCCAGGGGGTCCGGGCTCTTTGGCACAGCTCCTGCAGCCCAGCATGGCGTGG
>NW_010402480.1:2778-7358 GCF_000710305.1 Buceros rhinoceros silvestris | reverse complement strand
GCAGTGGGGACCTGGCAGTGCTGGGGGAGCACAGGGATTTGATGAGCTTAGACGTCTTTTCCAACCCAAATGGTTCTGTGACGGGCCTTGACAAGGGCCCTGCTAGGCCATCTGGACCACCCCCCATCCCCCTGCCCTCTGCCTTGTTTGGCCTAATCAGTGATGCGCTCCATGGGTTGCTCCTGTGGTTGGTGTCGTGCTCCTCAAAGGAGAGCCTTGGAGAAGGAGGGATGCTGGTGAGGTTTGCAGCGATTGCAGAAAGCGCTGGGGATCAGGCAGCTCGACAGCGTGTTTATAGAATCAGAATCATAAAATCACAGAATCATTTCGGTTGGAAGAGACCTTTAAGCTCACTGAGTACAACTGTTCACCCAGCACTGCTGGGTCACCACTAAACCCGTCCATCAGCGTGGGAGGGGACAGCTGGGGAGGGCAGTGGGCCCTGCCAGCGAGATGTTGAGTTTCCATGCTGTCACCATCACACACACGCCTAGCCTGGACCCTCAGACCCAAAACCTCGGCGCTCACAGAGCCCCACATCCCCAACCATGCTGAGACCTATGTGGGAGCATGTGTCTTCCTCGTGCTCCAGCAGCTGCTCGTGAGCTCTCCGCTTCTCAGGTGCCCAGAACTCCTTGCAGAGCTGTAAATAAGACTCTGCTCCTCTTCCCTCACCCACCCTCTCTTTTGTGTGGATTTTTTACGCCGTGAGCGATTCCTGCTCCGCTGCTTTCGCTGCTCCCAAGAGCTGCAAAGTGAAATGAGCACACTCCAGTGCTTCTCGCTTTGTGGCCCAGAAACAGCAGCACGCTGTCAGGGCTCGAGTTCTTGGTGGTGTGAAGGTCGCAGGCAGGCAGTGCAGTGGTGGCCCATGTGCCTGCAGTGGTGGGCAGCAGTTGGGGGCTGGGGCAGCACCAGCAGGAACCCCCTTGCCGTGTGCCAGGGCTGGCCTGGTCCAACTCACCTGTGGGTTTCGCTGCTCTAGGGGAACCTGATGTAACTTTTGGGGTTGGGGGAAAGTCAGAGCTCCAGAAACGTGAAAGAACACAGACCGTGACCTGTTTCTGTGGTCAAGACAACTGTGGATGGTGCTCAGAAAAAGTAGGACTGAGACACCCAGCCGACACAAAATGGGCATTTGGAGCTATAACTGCCTTGAGGTTGTTCTCAGAACACTTTAAGAGAGAATTACAGTTATTGCTTCTCTGCACTTCACAGGGCTTCTGGAAAAAAAAATTATAGGAGGATTTAAATCTTAACGTCACAGTAAAGTTACTGAAAATATTAAATGCCTTTTGGTGATCTCAGCAATCTGCAGAAGATAAACTGTGCATCGTAAACACAGCCAAAATTAATGAGTGCCAAAAGGAATTAGTTTTCTTTCATCTTTTAAATAACTGCAGGTGGAAAATAGTCTAAAGGTGCTCTCTAGTTAGGGATCTGACTTTGCTGGGATATAGGTTCTCCCCTCACTCTGGGGTTTTTGCCCAATACTGACTATGAAAGAAAGTAAATCCCACGCACTGACACCGCCCCAAGCAGAGCTGGGTCCATTTCCACAGCAGTCGTGCGAGACACGTACGCCCTGGTCAGTAGCTGCTGCACCTGGAGCGTGGCCCGGCTGACTGCGCCACACAGGGTGGGAGAGGAGTGCCTCAGTTTCACCACTTCATCCACCGTCCGCAGAAAACAGGCGGAGCTGCAGGTCTCCTCTGCCCTGGTCGGCAGAGCCACGGTCCTGACGTGGCCACAGGTGTTAGCCAAGGTCTGCGCCCTGACGCATTTTGCTGCCCTTTTATGGTGGGACTTGACAAACAGATGTTCATGCTGCAGTGACCTTGGCGTGGCCATGGAAATGACGTGGGGCCAGTGCTCCTCACCCGCCCTGGGTGAAACCATGGGCAGTTCCTGCCTGCGTTTTGATGCGTAGGAGAACTCACCGCCAACATGCACGGGCAAAACCCGGCCCTGCACTGAGGAAGAAAACCCAACCGCAAATCCAGAGTCTGGGTACAAGCTACCGCAGCCCGGCTAGGCAGCTCTGCGTCTGCAATAGATTGGGGGGGAGGGGAGGAAGCACACCAAAACTGCTTTTTTAGTTATTACATACGTTAAAAAAAAAATAAAGTTGAAGTACATGAGGCTTGATTTTTCCGGGAATTGAAACCCCGCCCTTACCAGGCGTGGTGGCACTCTGCATCCTGAAGCTAGGACAGATACCTCACAGGCAGAGAGTCTTCCATGATCCTTGGCCACAGCCACACCTAACTGGAGAAAATTCCAGGTTCCTGAGTCTCCAGGAGGTTCTGGTCCTTTGGAAAAGAAGTGAAGCCAGTAAATTCATTGTACTCTGACACTTTGCTTTGTGTCTTCCGGCACCTCACAACCAACACTTTGTATTGGCAAAGCGGAAGGCAGGGCGTATCAACGAACAGATCTCCAACAACACCGACTAATCACTTCCTTTCCTGTTCTTGAGACGGGGGTAGGCAGAAACGTGCTGCTACACCTTCAGTGCGAGGGAAAGCGTGGCGCGTTTCCCACGTGAGCAAACAACCCACACACAGAAACGGCATGTTGGTGGTTGCGGTGTGTGCAGATTCACCCGTGCATTGTCCCAGCTGCCTCCACAGCCTCTTCAGAGCTTTTCTTCATTCTAAAAAAAGATGAGGTCATTTTAAAGATGTTAAGCAAATACACTAAACCTAAATAAGGCCACACTTCCAGATTCCAAGACATGGTAGACTCTAATGAAGCGGTGGGGCAGTTTATTTGGTTGTTAACTGAACAGACAGCCCTTAAGCACAGAGGTCTGCTTACATCACCCTACCTGCACCTGCAGGGCTTGCGCTGGGCTTCTGTCCTCGCCAGGTCCCTGAATGCAGCTGACACACGTGGGAGCAGGCAGCCTCTGCTTTCCAGAGCGCTGTGTGTGTCACGGGCTTTGGTACTCTGGGGCAGAGGCTGCTGGCCGGAGCAGGGAGGGGTGGACCTGGCAGCCCATTCCCCACCCTGCCAGATTTCCCCTGTGGCTTTAGGCAAGTGACTTGAATCCTGTGCCGCTGCCTGCCATCCTTTACCCGGTCGATAATGCTGGCCTGCCCCTGCCGGGTGCCACCAAGCTTGGCTGACGTCTCCTGAATGCTCTAGGACACTCGAGAGCCGCCCTGTAGAAGTGAAGCTCAGAGCAGCACATGCAGAGAGACGCGTGGCAAAACCACGGCATCACCTATACGGTGATGAGCTCTGCACCAACCGTTCCCTTTTGGGAAGGAGAATACAGCACTAAACAACAGCTGTGAAAACAAATACATAACAGTTTCCAGCGTGGAATAGCAGAAATGAGGAGCAGGGCAATGAAAAAGCAGAGAGCAGTCCCGCCAGCCCAGACCCAGTGGTTTATCCCCTGGTGTTTAAGTCCCCAGGGAAGCGGCACAGCCTCCGTAAGCAGCCAGGCACGCTGTAACCTGTGGGACGGCTGCGGGGCTGGCGTCGCAACAGATCCCTGCGGGCTGGCGGAGCTGGGCTCTGAGGGAGAACGGGAGGGACTTCTCTCCAGGGAGGTTTCGTGAAAGAAATACGGTGTGGACAACGGAACCGACTGGGGGAGGAGGAAGAGTGCCCCTGGTGGTTTAAAGCAAATCAACCCTCCAAGTTGCCCGGTGACATTAGGAGAGTTAGACGGTACTTGTGTTTTCCAGCTTGGCTCAGTGAAAAGTCCCCCTCTCCCCTCTTCTCCCCGTTGCAGTGTTGGAACTGTTCAACTGTTTAACAAAAGCTGGGGGGAGCTCGCACATGAGTTTGCTCTGTGATGGTAATAAGGAAAGGCACTCTAGCAGCTGTTTGCTGAAACTAGAACCCCTTGTTCTTAGTAAAGCACAGGAGGATCCACACCAGGACCCCTTCAGCTGGTCCGGACCAACCAGATCTAACCACAGCTCAGCCTTACAATCCATTTTATCTGAGCGCTTGCTTTAGAGGACAAACAACCACAAAAGACAAGAATTATCCATTTTTGAAGTGGAAACAAAAAGCAGTAAAGCTCAGCTCTGAATCCAGAGCTAAATAGAAATGTCTGATGTAACATGTGCAGTCAGAAGAAGAGTCCTGGCTGACAAGCAGTGTTCCCAGGGACGGGGGCAGCAGCAAACGCTGGTGCCGGTGCCTTTCCTGACAGCTTGTGTTTGGTCTTTTCGCAGTACGCCACGACTGGCTGCTCTCTGACGCTCCACCACACAGAAAAGCCAGAACACGAAAACATCTGCGAGTATCGCCCCTACTCCTGCCCGTGCCCCGGTGCCTCCTGTAAGTGGCAGGGGTCTTTGGAGGCCGTGATGTCCCACCTCATGCACGCCCACAAAAGCATTACCACTCTCCAGGGAGAAGACATCGTTTTCCTGGCCACGGACATTAACCTCCCGGGGGCGGTTGACTGGGTGATGATGCAGTCGTGCTTTGGCCACCACTTCATGCTGGTGCTGGAGAAACAGGAGAAGTACGAAGGTCACCAGCAGTTCTTCGCCATTGTGCTGCTCATCGGCACCCGTAAGCAGGCGGAGAACTTTGCATACAGACTGGAG
>NW_010402480.1:1930-2425 GCF_000710305.1 Buceros rhinoceros silvestris | reverse complement strand
CCGATGCCACCGTGTACGCTAAGGTTCCTAAACTAGCCAACATTTTTGACTCTGGATAGAGGAGGAACAAGAGTGTCCTGTAAATAATGCGAGTGGGAAAAGGTGTTTTTAAATTCTTGGGTGCCTTAGGAAGATTCCCCACACACTGTCACCTTGTTTAATTTAATTATATTTTATTTAAAGAGTGCTTCCATTAGACATGTGGCTTAAGAGACCTGAAGGACTGCATTTCTGCTGGAGCGTTCTCTCACCAGTGAGCTTTGAGAACAGTGTTTGGTGGCAGGAAAGGAATGCAAGGCCAGCAGCCTCTCACCAAGCAGCTGTGCCTCAGAAGGGAACAGTCCCAGTGTCACACTCCTGTTCCTGCCGCCCTACTAGAAAGGGATGGGCACTGGATGCTCAGCTGTGGTTTGAAAAGAAAGGGGAGGAGGGGCTGGGGTAGAGTGTGGAGCTTTCATAGAGCATGGGGCTGGCGGCTCCCGGCTGGGCCAGGGG
>NW_010402480.1:0-1843 GCF_000710305.1 Buceros rhinoceros silvestris | reverse complement strand
TTTCACAGAGCATGGGGCTGCCGGCTCCCGTCTGGTCCAGGGGATCCACGAGTCCAGCGCACGCACAGCTGGGCGCAGGCAGCAGTGGGAGGCACAGCCCTGACACATCTCAAACAGCTAGAGCCAACAACAGAAACATGCTCGAGCTGTCACACACAGCTTCCCCTGGCGACACACTTGACGACTGGTCACTAATAACACAGCAGGAGCTTTATGGCCAGTGTCGTGTCATTTGCTATTTAAGTTCTGTTGCCATATTTACTTTTATTTTGGAATAAATATTTTGCAAAAACTACCTGGCATAGCCTGCTGTGCTGACCTGCATGTGCATGGCAGGAGCTGTTGCTGGATCTGCTGGGCTCCCCCCGGCAAGCACCAGCTCACCCGGGCAGGCGGCTGGACACCTGAAGGGTGCTCACCCCCGCCACCCCTCAGCCTGGGGGCACTTTGCACAGTGCCAGATCCGGGTGGGGACTCGAGTCACAGGGCAGCAGCAGCACGGTCTGTCACCCAAGCTGAATGTGCCTGCAGTCCCCCTCTGCCGCCAGAGCCTTCCGAGCCACTCAGGATAAATGCTGTCCCCACCTACAGCTCTGCTGGATAGCAAGATGGTTGCTGTTGGGACGGGCTGTGAGGTGACACAGCCCGCTGAGTTACTCAGTGATAGGAAGCCTCACAACAGCAGAACACTACACGTGAAGTGACTGGTGACACATCCGTGTCCATCCACATACGTGGGAGAAAAGCAGTCCTACCTGCACCCCTCCAGGGAAGAGCTTCTTGGAGCCAAGGCACAGTGTCCTGCCAAACGCCGCCCAGCTCAGTCCCCAGAAAAGCACGTGAGAAAAGGACAAGGACCTCATCAGGTTGTTCCAGCCTTGAGACTCTGGAAGTGACCCCAGGAAAAAGCCTCCCAAGGCATCACTCTGATCATTCATACCCAGTTCCTACATCTGATCTCATTTGCGCCGTGTGGGCAGAACTGCAGTGAGCTGATTCTCACCTGCTGGGTCAGGATCAGCGCCGAGCTTGGCTGTGAGGGATGTGAGCACCCCTGCTATCAGCAGGGCTTGGTAAGCCAGAATTCCTCAGGATTCCGTTCATTTCCCTGGATCTCGGCAACATCTATAGTGGAAGATAATTTTTCTTACTGACAGGCAGGTCATAAGAACTTTCTTGTGCAAAACAAAACTCAGGAGCATGTCTTCGATCACAGCAGGATTAATTAAAGTAATTACTCCAGCCTTGCCTACAAGCAACACTAGAGAGGTTAGCACACGCTATTTCATTAGGTCCATCCGTACCATTCAGTTCTGAAGAAACGACAAACTTTTGTTACATCTCAGAGTAAAAACACCCAACACCCGGTATCTTTTCTGACTGAAACTGAGTCTAGGGTGAGCAGTACCTCGGTGGGTGCTGCTGAAAAGCGATGTGGTTCCTCTTCAGATCAGGGGGTGAGCAGGTGACGTTCGTTCCAGCGCAGCAGTTCAGGTTTTCTTCCCTACGCAGCTGCTCCAGCTTCCTGAGGATGATGCCCGAGGGCAGGAGAGGCTGCAGGGCACCAGCACATTGCCAGGGGAAGTGGGAGCACTCAGTAAATGCGTGAAAGTTCCTCAGAATACTCAGGAGGAAGTTACTGGGGCCAGCCTGGTTTTCCTGACAAAACCCCTGTCCGTCAACAAAGCGACCTGACAATTTCCACTGTAAAGGCAAAGAAAGACGCAGAAGCTCCCAGGGCCCGATGAGTTTATAGCCTGAGCACGGCAGAGCTGGTGCGGTCCCCGCTGTTCGGACCAGCCTTCGCCTCCTCGGTGCCAGAAGCGACGAGCTGTGGCAGCAC
>NW_010402479.1:1200-1443 GCF_000710305.1 Buceros rhinoceros silvestris | reverse complement strand
CGCTGCCCCGCTCCCCCCGCACCCACTTCCATCCCGGCCAGAAACACATTTACCGACATTTACATTTTTCATCCCGGGGGTGCACGGCAAGTAAAACCTGCACTAGAGGCACGGAGCTAGATTTTATTCCTCGAGCAGATTATTTTATTTTGTTTTAAGGAAACCTCTTTTTTTTTTTTAATCCTCTTTTTCTTTTTAAGGAAACCTTTTTACTTTTCTTTTTTTTTTTTTTTTTTGGCTAGT
>NW_010402479.1:0-1109 GCF_000710305.1 Buceros rhinoceros silvestris | reverse complement strand
ATAGGTCGCAATAAAAAAATGGAAATCAGCCGCCTGTGTGCCTTGCGACCAGAAATCCGCCGCTTTGCTGCAGTGCCCATATGGCGCTGCACGGCCCGATCCGAATCGCCGGGATTATTCTCGGGAATATTATTCTCGGCAACACAAGGAGCCTTTTCTGCCCGGGCCGAGCCATTGTGAGGATGTATGTTAATTAAATATTAACAAAGGAGAGCACTGGAGAACAATGGAGTAAATTCCAATTCAGCTCTGAATATTACCTCTAAGTAAGAGTTTGTTTTCAGACATTACGAACTAATTTTCAACTCGTCCTACAATCTCTCCTTCAGTTTGCCGTCTTTCCGGGTGAAAATCCTAGCTAGCTGTTTTTGTAAGGAAAAAAAAAATCACCCTTCTCTTTTTCTTTTATTTTTTTTCCCTGCGAACAGATCTCCTGCGTGGTGCTTCCCGTGCCTTCCCCGATGGTTTCTACTTCTTCATAACGAGGGTTTTACCAATCTGCCGGGGCCAGCCCTGCTCTCCCCGCGGCAGCATTCTACCCCCTGGCTTTTTATTTTCAATTTTTTTTTCAATGTTTTTCTCGATAATTTCAGGACGTTTTGCCCAAGCCCTTGCCAAGAGTCGGACCCTGCCAAAGAAGTTCCCCAGCTCTTGGAAATGTCCCCCGGACGCTGCAGAGCTGACCTGCAGCACATGGGAGGAAATTAAAAGAAAGAAGCGAAACGGCGGCCGCTCCGAGGCCTCTTTTAGAGAAATAAACGATGGCGGATTGATTTTGGCTAAAAAATAAATAATCAAAGCAAGGCCAGGCCTACGGAAACCCACCCTTCTCTCTCCAAAACACAGCGCGGGGGTATTTTCCTGGCAGGGAGAAGGGAGCTCCCCAGGAGGATGAGCGGGGAGCCCGAAGCCAGATTGGTTTTTTTGTTTGGTTGTTTTGGTTTGGTTTGGTTTGGTTTTTGCTCCCTCTTTGATAAAATCCGGCAGTTGGTGGGAAATGCCCCGATCTCGGGCGGCCCCAGCTCCTCCGCGGAGGGGAGGGAGAGACCACCCGTTCCCCCCTTGTTTCTCTGGCTCTGCACATCCCCAGACACCCCTTCATCTCCCCT
>NW_010402478.1:509-817 GCF_000710305.1 Buceros rhinoceros silvestris | reverse complement strand
GCAAAGGCATATTCTATTTTTCCTCTTGATCATATAGGAGTGTAGCACCGATTACAGGGGTTTTCTCTGGTTTTAATTGTTAAAGTTATAAAGGGTAGCCACAGGAGAATCCATAGTATCCACAGAGGTCCGGTATGGCACATTTTCCTGCTTTTCCTGACCTACTGGATTGCCCCCAGCAGTCGGAATATCTTTTCTTCTCAGCAGCGATAAATGGAGGCCAATGCGGTCTTGCCCTCTGAATATTTTGTTATTGGTTTTGGTTCCTCCCAATTTACTCCCTGTTAAGTTTTCGGATGCCCTGTTCT
>NW_010402478.1:0-235 GCF_000710305.1 Buceros rhinoceros silvestris | reverse complement strand
GATGGCAAACGTCCCCATAGGCACAATTGTTTTACCACCACAGCATTGACAGGGAGAACTTGCAGAGTGATGTTGCTGTTATACAGCTCGCCAGGACACTGCGGTGACCGGCACAGCCTGAGCCTGCCCGGTAATTCCGGACACGCAGCCGGTACGTGGCCTCATGCGCTGACCCTGGGCAGGCCTTGCGAACCACCTCAGCAGAACATCACCGATAACTGCTCGGAAGACTCGG
>NW_010402477.1:5589-5879 GCF_000710305.1 Buceros rhinoceros silvestris | reverse complement strand
CTGCTCACGCCCCGCGCGCTCTCTTAGCTCGAGCCTGATGCCTGGAGCTGGCTGAGGCCCAGCTGGCTCTGCGCGCAGGAGGAGCGAGCGCGGGTCTGTCTGCAGGAGGCTGTGCAGACACGCTCCAGGGTAGGGTTACCTGCGGTATGGCCAGGGGCTGACGTTACACTGGGGTTTTGAAGCCCTGCGTTTGGGAGCCGAATCTAGGGCTGGGGCCGCGTCCTGGGCCTGGTCGTTCTCTAAGCGAGGTGTGTTGTGGATTACGGGTTTTTCAGGAGGCAAATTGTGGC
>NW_010402477.1:5038-5346 GCF_000710305.1 Buceros rhinoceros silvestris | reverse complement strand
CTTGTTAGGGCTGCTTCTTGCCTCTCTTCGCCTAGTTTGGCAACAACCCTTTCTCTTCCTTGACGGGGAATTCTGATAGCTCAAGCTCTCAGCCTCTGCGGACGGAGAACAGGGAGCCGTTACCGAACCCCTGGAGCCCCACGCCGCCGGCTTCCCAGAGCCAGGCACCCAGCAGCGATGGGAGCACCAGCTCGGCCACCACCCAAAGCACCCCGACCGTGTCCAACCCCTTTGGGCTGAACGCGGCCAGCATCGGGGCTGGTACGTACCAGGAGAGGAACCAGGGGTTCCTGCTGCCTGCACAAGTC
>NW_010402477.1:4520-4775 GCF_000710305.1 Buceros rhinoceros silvestris | reverse complement strand
AGGGGGGGCAGCAGCTGGTGAAGGTTTTTCCTTTGTCTCCTCTTTGCCCCTCGCAGGCATGTTTAACAGCCCGGAGATGCAAGGACTCCTGCAGCAGATTTCCGAGAACCCTCAGCTGATGCAGAACATGATCTCTGCCCCTTACATGCGGAGCATGATGCAAACTCTTGCCCAGAACCCGGACTTTGCAGCACAGGTAAAAGTGTTGCAGTCATCTCTGGTCAGGCGCCCGTGAGAGCAGTCTGCTGCTGCAGC
>NW_010402477.1:2166-4292 GCF_000710305.1 Buceros rhinoceros silvestris | reverse complement strand
AGAAAGGTGGCTTTCGAAGGGACACAGGAACGGCCGGTCTCTTCGCCCCTGGCCCCTGTTCGACGCCGCTGCCAGGAGCTGAGCTGTCGCTTTTCCATCCTCGTTAGCGGGGAATGTGTTGAAAGCCCAGGGAGGGCGTCAGGGGCGTGACTGACTTGTTCTTCCTGGCTTAGTTACGGAGGGTTTAACAGCCCGTGGCAGCAACCCTCTGACCCTGCCTCCGTGTGCTGTCTCTTGCTAGATCATGGTAAATGTCCCCCTCTTTGCTGGGAATCCACAGCTTCAAGAACAGCTCCGCCTTCAGCTCCCTGTCTTCCTGCAGCAGGTAAAGGCCCCTGTCTGGCCCTGTGCTGCCCTCGGCCCTGGGCTCCAGAGCTTCTCCGTAGGAAAGGGAGGATCTCGGCTGCCTGGGCCAGCGGACCGGGAAGCCTGCGGGCGTGGGTGGTTCGGGCTGTGCGAGAAAGGGGTTTGCACGGGGGAGAGAGAGAAAGCAAGAGCTCCTTTAGACAAGGCAATCGAAACGAAGTAACCTAAATTACTGAAAGGTGGACTTGAGCTTCGACTCGTTAAGCTCCGCGAGAGCCCCATGTGGACAGTCTGTCACTGTAATGAGTTTACAAAAATTAAAAGAGCTAATTGTGCTAGAGCAGCTGGTTCACGCAGGTAAATCAAATGAAATCACTTGAATTCCAAAGGCGTGTGCCCCGGTTCTAACCTGATCCTCGCAGTTCCTTCAGGAAATCTGGTCTAAACTCTGTGAGTGTCTCTGCACATGAGCCCTGTGGTTTGGAGACTTGAAGGAGGAACCAGACCAGCAGGTTCTGTCTGGCCGCAGGGCGAGAGGCGCAGCTCGGTGCCCATCGTCGTTCGCTGTTAAAGCCGGAGGATCTCGGGCTGCGAGGCTCTCGCTGTTCGGTACCGCTGTGTCTCTCCGCCTTTGTTCGCAGATGCAGAACCCAGACTCCCTCTCCATTCTCACCAACCCCCGCGCCATGCAGGCCCTGCTCCAGATCCAGCAGGGACTCCAGACGCTGCAGACAGAGGCCCCAGGACTAGTGCCAAGGTAACAGGCGCTTCAGGGTGGGTTTCTGCGGGCAGACGGGCTGGGGGCTCCTCTGCGTGGGAAGGTGCCCGCAGGCCTCGGAGCTCCAGCTCGTTGGCACTTTGTGCTTGTTTGTCCTGAACGTGGGAAGTCCTTGACCCTTTCTGTTTGGAGCGGAGGTTTTAAAACCGCTTGGCCCCTCCCCACTCCTTTGTTTGCTCTGCTCAGTATCGGCTGAACTCAACAGATTTTCTTCCTGGGGAACGGCATGAGACGCGCAGCTGCAAGCTGGGTGGGTACGCTGGGCAGGCTGGTCTGCTGGCAGCCCTCTGGCCGGTCACCTCCAGCCTCTGCGGTTCCTTTCGGTGCTGAGTTAGGATCGCACAAAGCTGTCCCGCAGCGTGAGCCTCGGCGAGGGCCAGCCTGGCAGAGCCTGCCCAGCTCTCGGGGGACGCCCCGCAGTGCCAGCCTGCCTCTGAGCATGCCCTGCTTTCCTCTGCAGCCTCGGCTCCTTCGGCATGCCCCGAATGCCCCCCTCCTCCACGGGAGGAAGCACAATCCCGGAGAACCCCGTTCCCTCCGCTTCGACGCCGGCCAGTGCCTCTCCAGCTGGGGGTGGTAACCCCCAACAGCAGCTCATGCAGCAGATGATCCAGCTGCTGGCCGGAGGCAGCTCTCAAGTACGTAAGGCCCGTGCTGGGGGGAGGGACAGCTCCAGGGTGAGCGAGGGGTTGTCCTGATCCCACCCCGCCCCAGGGATGGGGTCCTCAAGAGGTTTCTCTTAGTCCTTCATGCTCAGTTTGGTGTCTCAGGCTGGTTCTTTGGGGTGTAGTAACAAACCTTCAAACCTTCACACCAGTTTGAAGCGAAGAGTGAAGGATCTTGAAGCTAAGAGGGGACCTCCTCGGTGTGCCCAGGAGCTCCAGGGGTCAGCAGGAGGGGCCAGGCTCTGCCCAGTGGTGCCCAGTGAGGGAACAAGGGGCCACGGGCCCAAACTGGGAGCCGGGCAGTTCCAGCTGAGCAGGAGGAGAAACTTCTGTGCTGTCGGGTGAGGAGGCCTGGCCCCGGGTGCCCAGGGCGGGGG
>NW_010402477.1:405-1922 GCF_000710305.1 Buceros rhinoceros silvestris | reverse complement strand
GGCTTCGTCCTCCGAGCGCGGCCGTCGCTGTAGGTGCAGATCTGGTGCTAACCACGCTGTGGCCACTGTGCCAGCGCCCGTGGCCACGGGCGCAGGTGGGTGACGTCCCTAAACGATCCAGGCGTATTTCCATGCGCCTGAAGCTGAGCTCAGGGTCCCTGCCCGCCTCGGCTCGCCTCGGCTGCCGATCTCTGCTGTCTCATCTCAGGCCTCGCCCCTTCCTCTCCGCAGGCGCAGAGCCCTGAAGTGCGATTCCAACAGCAGCTGGAGCAGCTCAACGCCATGGGCTTCATCAACCGGGAGGCCAACCTGCAGGCGCTGATTGCCACCGGCGGGGACATCAACGCAGCCATTGAGAGACTGCTGGGCTCCCAGCCTTCCTAAGCCCGCCCGGCTGCCCCGCCGCCGCCAGCACACGCGCCCATGCCCATGCCCAGGGGGATCTTTCCGGAAAGCCCGCCACCATTTTCATATCCGACAGCTGTCCATGTATTTAAAACAAAAAGATACGGCTTAACCCCTGACCTTCCTACTAAGTTAAGATTTCATGTTGAAACGCTCTTTAACTGGCTTGTATGTGGATTCCAGTTCTCATCGTGGCCACAGAGACTCCAGATGTGTATTTTTTCCTAAGTATGCCCTGTCCAGACACTCTTCTCTCTCTCTCTAGATGGTAGAGGCGATACTTCTAGTTACTTACCTGAATGATTGTGTTTTGAGTAGCTTGATTTTAACTGTCCACGACTCCCTCCCCTAACCCTCCTTTCAGGCAAATATTTAAAACTCGAGCCAAGTTTGGGGTTTGGTTCTTTCTCCCAGCATCTTAATTGGGAATGGATCAAAAGGAAAATGGGGATGACCTGGAAATTTCTGCTGTCTTTTGTCTCAATGTTCCATTGGCTGAACTGAGCTCCTGGGAGAGGGTTAACGTGCACAAAAACGCCACTTGAAGTGTGGTCTCTGCACTCTCGAGATGGTGTCAAGGGGCCTGGGTGCCCTCGGGGATCAGTGCCGTGCAGAAGGTGTTACAAGGGTGTCTTTCGGCCCCAGCAATGTAGTTCTTGTGCAGCAGCGTCGGGCTTTGGTGACTCTTGTGCTCCGTAGGCTCATTTCTGAAAGTGTTAAAAACAAATAAGGAAATTGAAAAATTATTGAAAAATGAGTGAATGATCTTTCAGCTTCTCTGGAAAACGTTGAACTTCGTGTTCTTCCCAGTTTAGCTCCATCTTCCATCCTCCCCTCCCCCCCCACTTTGGTGTGTTTGAATGTTACGACTCTCCAAGAAGCTCCCCGAGGACCAGCAGGGTGATATTTCCCAAGAGCCTCCATGGCTGTGTAATTCGCATCCATTTTTATCAAAGGAAAATAAATGCGCACAACCGTCTGTCTCCCTGCGCTCCATGTATCTGCCTCAGTTGCCTCCACTAGGCTGAGGGAGTTTCCCCAGTTTCATTAATCCGTCTCCTTCCCTCGCGCAGACGGTGCGGGGTGTCGGTGCAGGATGTCGGGTGAGCTCC
>NW_010402477.1:0-313 GCF_000710305.1 Buceros rhinoceros silvestris | reverse complement strand
AGTATGTCGGGGGAGCCCCCCGCGCCGCCGGGCTCCCTCCCGCCGCGGCAGCAAACCTTTTCCCCACTGACAAGAAGCTGCTGGGCCCTTTCGGAAGCTTCCTGTGAAGAGGACGCTCTCAGGTGCGCGCCGGACGAGGGAGCAGCTCCTTGGCGGCGCAGGTGGACCCCCAGCGCCGATGCCAGGGGCTTTTCCCTGGCTCTGCCGCAGCCAGCGCAGCGCCGGCTCTTCGCTGGGGGCTGGCGTGGATGGCTCTGAGGGTTCTTCGAGCAGGGCCCGCTCCCCCCAGCTCGGAGCTGAGCTGAGCCGGGAT
>NW_010402476.1:5981-29692 GCF_000710305.1 Buceros rhinoceros silvestris | reverse complement strand
GTGAGGGAGGGGTGGTGGCTTTGTAACTCTTTCGTTAAGCCGTGTGTTAAAGGCTTACGTTGGCAGCCGCCGTGTGCCGGCCTCGGTGTTGTACCCTGCCTGGGGTGTGTTTGTGGAAGAGAAGGGAGTTTGGTGAGTATTAATAGGAGAAGGTTTCACATGGCCCAGATGTTGTCCACTTGCTGCTGAAAGCTCTGAAAAGATTTAATTAGAAACTGGGTTAAGAATTAAGGCCTGAGACCGTCTGTGAGCTCGGCTAGTAAATCCGTGGAAGAGCACGGAGCTCAAGGTATGGTTCAGGATGTAAGTACATTGTGAAGTAACTGAGGGATGGAAATGCAAGAATATTAGCGGTCAAAAGTATGTTTAAATTGTTCTGGGACAATTAGTAATACCCTGTAAAGTGAAGAGCTTAAATAATGCAACATGTCATCATAAAGTATGTAATAATGACCAAATTAAAAAGATTGGGCTAGATGACTGATAGATTGCAGTGATGTAAAAATGTGGAAACAGGCCATTGAGAGTAGAATGTGAGTTGCCTATTCTTTGAATAACAAAATTCCCACAGAGGTGCTCTTTAGACCTGCAAGTTGCCTGGTTTTTTTTGTAAACAAGTGGGTAGCTTAGTTATCTGGATGTTGCATGAGGTAGCTGAGGTCAGACTTAAGAGGAAAGATTGAGGACGCTGCGTTGAGCTGTGTGTCTAAATATGGAACTTGGGTGTTTGATGCACAGTTAGTTCATTATCCAGGTGTAGAGGTAACTGACCCTCACAGTGATCAACTAACCAGGTCCTGACTATGTAAAACTTTGTATGTACTTGATTTACTCAAATGTTTAACTTAAAATGTTTAACTTAATTGTTTTTAGCAAGACAGTTTTAAATTACAGTATCTAGAAGTAAAAGGCTACTGAACTACCCCAACCAAGATGCTAGAAAGAAATAAATTATGTTGCATATGTAATCTTGGTTGGGCTGTTGATATCAACTGGCATGGTGGTTGTTGGCAACTGTGCGCATCCAGGTTAGAGCGTTCCAGGTAGGGCTGAGCAGGACCTCCGCTGGTGAGAACAGTCGCAGAAAATGTAGAGTGGCATGGGCACCTGCACTGGGTATGCAGCGAGCCCAGACTTGCTGCAATTTTCAACGCATGTGCCCAAGCCATAGCTGAGGCCTCCTAACTTAGGATGACCCTGATACTAGTTGAAAAATTGCTTCCCTGTACACAGAATGCAGGTTGTTTCCTGCAAATAATTAAATATATAAATGGTTTCCTGCAAATAATTAAATAGATTAATATCACGAGTACTTCTTAGGAAAAAGGCATTTTCCCTGTGTTTTCTAGCGTGGTCTTCATAGTATCTATCTGTTTTGGTTGTTCTCATTCCTCTATTTGCATTTTTTTTTAAGTAATTGTTTTCAGTCTCTGTTTTTACTCCATGTGTTTTAATACTGCGCTCTTTATAATAGCTTTCAATGCCTGAAGAACAAAGTCAAACTACAATGGCAGTTGATGAACTTCAAGCCATAATACAAAGATGTGTAAGTAGTTTTCTTTCCATAAAAGTAATAACTGTAAGCAGTGCATCTTTCTTCATATATTATAATTAAAACTAAAATGACTCTAAAACACAAGACAGTTGCTAGCAGAACTGGGCAGCTAAGTTCAGCCTCCATGTTTCATTGACTTCTCTGTGATGCTTATCCCAAGATGCTTGATAACTTAGAAAAGCACTATTGAAATACTCCTGTGTCTTCCGTAGTAGCTCCTGGTAGTTTATTTAATTTGTGAAATGTGTGACTAAGAAAAGGTTAGTTATAATGACATTTAATTTTGAAATGAAAGCTTCGATTTTCTCAATTTTTATTTGCCTTTTATAAGTGTAGAATTAAACATGCATATTTTCTTTCTAGCAAATTCTGGAAGAAGCTGATTTCAAAGGAGAAGATTTTAATCTGTTTCAGGTAGCAGGTCAGAAATGTTTAGAAACCGGATATGCAGCTCAGTTGTTGGAAGTAATTCAAAATGAGAAAAATAAGGTGAGCCTAAGTTTGCACTATATATTAGTTGCTCACTAACACCGTTAAATAAATAAAACTGCTTATTAGAAAGGGAGAGCTGCTTTCACTCTGGAGCCATTCTGTAGCAGCAGTTGCTTGAAGACGGGCTGCGGATTGGTCTGCTGGTGGGGGTTGGTTTGTGTCATTCCTTCCTCTCTGCTTTCTTTTGTCCTTCACTTATTAAATTGTGCTCGTCTCGACCCATGAGTTACTCTTTGGTTTGCTCTTCTGATTCTGTCCCCCATCCCTCTGTTGGAGGGCACTGAGCAAGCAGTTGGTGGGTGCTTAGATGCTGTCTGGGGTCTGCACACCACAAATGGATATAATAACATTGACCAAAACTGTAAGAGTCAGCTAAGCTGATGGTAATGTACGAAATGCTAATGTCTGTAGGCACTTTGGGGAGCTGGGAGAATATGCTAAATTGCACACAGAAAAGTAGGAAGTTCAGCAAGAAAGTGAGGAGTGGAATGTTTTGGCAGTGATACATGACTTCATAGTCTGGTTTTGAATTTTCTGAGTTTGGAGTAATAACAACTGAAGATCTCAATCTCCTCGGGTTAAACTTAATTTCTCTTAAGCATTTTTTCTTGCAGCAACACTCTACTCAGTCCTGTTTTAAATGTATTGTCGTATAAATACATATTGACATGTTAGAATTAATATGTTGAAGAAAACTATACAAAATCTGCAGCTGTGTTTATAGGTATGGGCAGAGAATATAATGTATGTCAAATACAGAAGTTTATGGTAACAGTTGTTAAATTTTCAATGACAATATTATGGTGTTGCTTAGAACCGGGAGACTGATCTGTTGTCTTTTTTGGCCTTCGTACATACAGTCTTTCTAGGTTTAGATGATACGCAGTTTTGGTTTATTCTCTGAAAATCTGTTTTTTAGGTTATTGTCAAGAATATGGGTTGGAATCTCATCTCTCCTCTTGTTAGATGTATTTTCATGTATAAACATGAAGATGATAAGCGAGAACATTGCCTGAAAATACTAGATCAGTTGGCACAGGTATGTTTTTGAAATAGATGGTTATAATACAATAATTGTAGAGAAAGGAGCATTCCTATATTTCCCCCCCAAAAAAACCAAGGCATGAACACTTCTAGGTTTGTCTGTCCATTTCCCATAACTTTTAAAATCATGGGCCAGTTTCAGCTGAAGTTGACACAGGCTTAGCATTCTCAGAGGTGATTAACCTCTTATGACAATAATAACTGGGCAAAACAGAGACATAGCATTACCCAGAAGAAAAAGGCAGGTAGAACTCAGATAGCCAGCTGCTGCAGTCAGAGCAGCCACAGCAATACTGCCTCCTGTCAATGACAATGAGTACCTGATGATTCTGATGGAGTAGTGGGGAAAAAAGTTTTAATCTCAAAAAAACCTGGTTCCCTTTCATTCATGTACTTAAAAAAACAACTTGCAAACTCTTTAGCTTGGGTTAAATTCACTCTGAAGTTTTTCCCTCTACTCCTAAGGATTACTTTGCTAAGGTATTGTGAGGATTAGAAATCCTCAATAGGATAAATAGAAATCAAGTCATTATTTATTATATATTTTGAGCGTATATATAAACTCTACAGAAGACATTAATTGTAGGGAAGTACTTGTTTCGTATTTGTTTTCTTAAAAAGTTATCTTGGATGTAGATCTGCTTTGTTGACATGCAGAAACTCCTGTATTGAAGTTTGCTTGTGATGAAACTTCTAGTTTGTGACCATGCTTATTAAAAACTATGCTTTGTTCCTCTCCTGCAGCTATGCAATCCGAAGGAACTTTTTTTGAGTTTACTTGAGCAGATTGAGCAGACCTCTGGAGAGCAAGTGTGCCAAACTGTCATGTTATTGCTTCAGCCTTTGCAGACAGGTGAGATTCAGTTTCTCATGCAATTTCTGAGTTAAATTATTTTCTCATTAATTTATCAATTTAGTTTAGACTTTGATGGAATAGTTTCAGAATATGTCTGACTTGATGTGCTTTACAGTCTGATATATTCTGCAAAATAGCACGAGGTATAACTTTCATGCTTATATTGGCCTGTTAGAAAAAGGTCTTATATGGGTTTAATAGCATCAGTTGAAAAAGCAATATTCAGCTATTTTTCATCGTTTACAGGAATGTGTCCTATGACAATTACATTTAGAAATGTAAACCATTCGTACTGTTATTATGGAAATAGAGAATTCATGGATTTGTTAAATGCTTCATTATTTAACTTCTAAAATATTTAATTCCATGTTTTCATGGTATAAAACCTTTTTTTCCTGATTGCAGCAGGTTGAAATTTTTGATTTGGCGAGGGGGAAGCATTCTTCTGGCTTACATATAAAACGTAAAAACATGGGGTTTGGATACCTGCTAAGTAGGAAATGAGTAGTAGTTCTGGGTTGAAATGTGAGATGAAATCGAGTGTGGTGTGCCAGATTTAAGTCTGACTGTAGCAGTCTCCGAGATGTGTTATTGACTTATGTTAGAATTGTACAAGAGAAGCATTTTAACAATTAGAAATATGTGGGGCTTTTAGCTAGCAAATCTGTACTTAGCCCGCACTGTGTGCATTTTAAGTGGACAACCACTCGTGCTGCTTCCCCAGTATGGGAGCCCCTCTCTTTTTTCTGCCGCGAAGCATGGAACAGTTTTAAGCTGCTTCAGGTAGTGTCAGATCTCAGCAGAAAGTTTGGGCCATTGTCTCTGGTTTTGCCAAGCGCCGGAGGAGTCAAGCAATAAGTGAGTTTTCTGGGTCAGATAAATGAGTATTTTTTCACTTAGACTGCTTCTTGAAAGCCATGTTTTTGTTCCTCATCATGGTGCTACAGAGAAAGGAAGAATGTGTTTGAAATGCATGACTGCTCTAATATTTGTCACTCTCAAGTATGTGGTCTTCTTAACTACAGAATAGTAAACGAGCTGATGATGTTCAGTCTTGCTGGATTTGCTCATGTGATTCCAGGTATCAGTCCCTCTCCTTCCTGAAACTGAAGGGGTTTTTATGTAGTCACATTGTTTTTCTTCATATTTTCCTCTACTAGTAATAACTTCATGTGTCAAAATGTTCTCTCTTTCTCTCTCTCTTTTTTTTTTTTAATTTTCTTTTCTATTTTCTTTCCGCCAGTGCTTTTGAAACTTCAGAACAAGAAAGCCTACTCAGTGGGTTTATCTTTGGCCATGATTATGAATCAGCTTACTCCCTTACCCGTACCTTATACAAAACAACAAATACAAGAGGATAAATTTGGTCTCTGTCAGTGTTGTAATGCAGTGGTGGACTTTGCTAAACCTTTTGTGAATGAAATTGTTAAAAACACTGAAGAGTCGTCAGAATACAATGACATGGAGCTGAAAGAGGAGTTGCTAAAATTGTGAGCATTTTATGTCAGTGTGGTATATTCCTATAACTTAACAAAATAAACAGTAGGCAGTATTTACTGTGTATTGCTATGTATTATTACACAGGCAGTAAATAAATAATTTTGTTAGTGTTTTATAATGTTGCCAACTTATAGTAAGTAATGTGGTATTTTGAAAACGAGAAAAGAACCTAAATATGCCTTACATATTTATGAACTGAGGGAAGAAAGGTAATAATTATTTTTAGGTAAGGGGAAATTGTGAAGCAGTATTAGTCTCTGTGCTGTGAAGCTAATTTGCTATTCCTTTGCCTCGCAAAATTACAACAGTGAGGACAACTGGTTTCTAGAGGTGAAGTCTAAGGAATGTGCTTCTACGGGAGATTGATTTTTTTTTTTTTTTTTTATTATTCTCCTTGGAATATTTGGAGTAACAGCAGCTAATAGGAGTATAGACTTTATACTTTGTCATCAGTGACACTGTTATAGTCTGTATTTGTGACCGTATTGGTGATTTAGTTTCATCCGTTTTTATTTCAGCTGTATGAAAAGCCTGAAATACCCACTATTGACAGCTCAGCTTGAACAAATTGAAGGCATTGAAGAACATCCCTTTCGTCATTTTGCAACTGAAATTATTGTAAGTGCAATCAAAATTAATCACAGTGTTTGCAAAATCATTGGTCTAGTTCAGAATTACCTATAATTTGTTCTAGAGCTCATTTTGCTTCCTTCATTGATGAGGGGGATGAGGCCTTGTAGGATAATGCAGGTAGATTAAGGTCTAGAACGGTGCTGGATCCTATCTATGGAGATTACACACCTTGCAGACACAGTTTTGCTCCTTGGTAAACCAGTTTGGACTGCCCTCTGAATCAGCAGCTGCTGCTTTGCTTAACTGCTTCTTTTTCTTGGTGATGTATGAATTTATTAGAATATCTAGAGGATCATCTTTGCAGTATTACATCAAGGTAAAATCTGCATGTTACCTTTAATCCAGGTGCTGTGCAGAGAGAAATCTCTAATGTGCCTAGTACAGAGCCAGCTGACGGTTAAAAAATTTAAGTTATTGCTTGACTGCTCCTGATGCTATGCTTGGAAATTCAGTGAGAACATGCCCACTCTGTGCTACCGGTGCAGTTCCTCTGGTTTTGAATATTTTACATAGCAACTTTGTTTTATTAGAGCAAGATTATTGTGGGTATAGATAATTTTATTTAAATTTGCAGCAAACCCAAGCCTAATAAGGAGATGGTCAAGTACAGTCCATGCATATGTTGGAACACACTATATATGTGTGTATTCAGAAGTAGGACTAGGTGCGATTAATGAAGTTACGCAAGTAGAGCTTTGTTCATGTTTTTAGTGTGGTAAAGGATATCCTCTCTTGCACATACCCAAATGTAGTGGCTTGACCCCAGCTGGCAGCAAACCCAGTCACTGACTTAGGCTTCCCCAGCGGAATGGGGGAGAGAACGTGAAGGACAAAACAAGAAAAACTCTTGGGCTGAGAAAAAGTTGATTTAATAAGTGAAGGAAAAAGACCCCCAAGTAATGCAATGGCAGTCACTCGCCTGCTCCTACTAGCAGATTGATGCTCAGGCAGTCTCTGGACAGCAGATAATCTGAAAAATGCTACCTCTCTCCTGCCCTTCCCTCCTCCATTTACTGCTGAACATGATGTTATAAGGTATGGAATATCTCTTTCATATGGTCGGGTCAGCTGTCCCAGCTGTGTCCCCTCCCAGCTTCTCACCCACCCTCTGGCTGCTCACTGAGGGGCAGAGTAAGAAGCAGATGACCTTGATGTTTTGCAAGCATTGTTCAGCAATAAAACTGAAATGCTGGCGTGTTATCAATGCTGTGAGTGGCGTTGTGTGGGTCACAAATCTAAAACAGAGCATCATATAGGCTGCTGTGAAGAAAATCCACTCTGTGCCAGCCAGAGCCAGTACACCCAATTTAAAGTATTTGTAAATATCAGTTGTCTTTAATTTTCAAATGCATGGTTATACAATGATTTGTTTTGTGCTGATGAAATGAAGGAACCTTCTTGAAAACCAGGTGCTGGATTATTTTATATCAGTTTGTTCAGAAGCAGACTTAGTAAATCTTGTAATGAAATAAAAATTGTGGAAAATACTCTCATAACTAAATGGAGTCTTCCCTCGGAATAGCCAGTGGGCCGCTAGTTTGGTAACAATGCATAGACAGTAACAGCTTATTTGTATCAAGAGTGCAGCTAATGTCTTTGAGCGTTAAGTAACATGCTGACCTTTTTAGAAGTAGAGGAGAACTGAGGATTAAGTGACTATGAACTGGTTATTAATATTTACTGTTAACAAAAATACAATTCTGGTTTTGATAACTGGCCATTTCAGTTCTCTTCTGTAAGTTGGTTTCTTAACTATAGATGTACTTGTTTCTCGTGTTAATGTCAGCTGTATGAAAGAATAAAGCGAATGAGCTCTGGACTTTGTTCTACCTTTGTTATCCTTGGTTAGGGGAGAATACTTCACAAGTCAGTTTGCAGAAAGACAAAGAATGTCTGGAGCAATGTAAGAAGGAAATGGAAGCTACAGAAAAGGTCAAGTGGGGGTGAAGCTGGCAGAGGGACTGAGGAAATCCAGCTGTTGAAGGAAGATGGCTGAAATGGCTGTCAGCTATGAACTAGGGATTTAGAAGACAGCTGTTTATATGATAGAGTGGGGGAATTAGTCCTAGAAGAGCAGAGAGACTGGGTCAGGGTGTCATTACAGACAAGGGAATGGCACACTAAGACTTGATGAGCTTCAGAAGGAAGGCTTGGAGCCAGCTGCATTGAGGAAAGCGTGCATGAATGTACTGTGAGTGCAAATGTGCATGCACACAGAAGAGGTCTGCAAGTTACCCTATATGCAATTTTGTTCTTCTCCAATTTGTTCAAAAAACTTAAGCATTTTTGCACTCAAATTTTTGTATCCAGATGCTAAGATTGTAAAGTGAAGCACACTAAGCAGTTAGCGAAACTTTTGGTTGTTTTTCAAAAATAACTAGGTTTTCTATCATGATCACATTCGTTTTTTTTTCCACAGCATCTCTCAGCATAGAGTGAAACTGCTGTGTGGATCATTCAGGGGTTGTGCAGTGAAAGAGAATCTTGTCTCTGAGACTTTTACTTCATTTATTGCAGAAGTTTCAGGGTGTGCAGGTGAATGAGGTAGGGATTACCAGATGATGATATCATGGTTAAGGTAGTTGAAGGCTGCTCTGAAAAACTGGTTTTTTTATCCTGCCTGTCCTGTTGGGCACAGTCCGAAGCCATGGTTTTTTATGCTAATTATAAATTACCTTTTCTTCATTTTCTCAAGAAATTAACTTCTGCTGTTTGTGGAATTGGGTAATGAGAGCTGCAGCTAAGGTCAGTAAAGTCATACTTTGAGTATATGAGACATCTCGTGTAATCCTAATTTTCTGCAATGTGAGATCCCAGATGTTCAGTTTGGACAATGCTGGAACAGTGAGTTAACCTCAATCACTATTTCTTCATAATACGTACAGTAGGAGTTATTGCTACCTCCTGATCCATGTGAATATGTGTGTGTGCGTGAAAACCACACTAGTGGTAGGAAAAACCACTGAATTACTCAGGTGACGTTGTGTTGGGCATCACTGGAAGGAGGCCGTACAGAAGGATTCGAACTTTAAAGCAGGGCTTGCCTTTAGCAGATAAACATTGTGCTACATATTGTACTGAGCAGAAAACAAAAGCATGTTCTGTGATCTGAAAAACAGGGGTTCTGTGGTATAACGTGATCGTAGCATTGTGGATAAGCGAGCCAAAACTAGGGTTTGACAGGGTGAGTTTATTTTGTGTTTTGCTAACTTCTGAGTGACTTAGCTATCTTAGTAACATTCTTCTAACAGTTATTTTTCCTGCAGCGTCTTTTATGTATATATATGATAAACACTCACAAAATACTTACATTAATTTATGTTTACACTATGTAAGAGAATATACTGTAAATTCAGTCAAAGCTTTGAAACTTAATTGGTATGCAGATCTTTTAAGGGTAACTGTAGGCAATCTATCTTTCTTTTCCAGGACATTTTGTGGGATATAAGAGAATTGATACCACTGGTGTTTTTACATCGTAAAAGCAGAGGCCCACAATGGGAGAATCAGGATTTTGCGGACATAGAGCGAAAGAATTCTGCAGATTCGTTGGCATGTCTGTCATATCTGATGTTTGTTCAGCATTTTGGTATTGATTGTTTTCCAGTGGTATTCAGGTAAGAACTATTCTTCCTTACTTACCGGAAGTCTGTACTTTCATTCCGAGCCGAAGAAAACTTTTCATTTGTGACGAGTTATGAATGAAAACAGTGTCTTTCACTAGGATTTGTTTTATGTCAGCCTTTCTGCGTTTATATTTTATGTAGCGTAGCTTATATACAAAAGAACATACTCCTGTCTGACAGAGTACTTGCCTACAGTTTAATTTCAGATGAGCTGTCCTTTTAAAGAAACTAGTAGTATTAGCCACGTGCTGAAAATGAACATTATTAAATTTTCAATTGCGTAGTTATAGACAGTTTCCACATAAGAATCAGTAACACCAATTTGATTTAGTATTTTCTGCTGATTTCAAAAATACTAATTTTATATTTTTATAAATTTTTCTGAAAAACCTAATCCTGTGAAAAATCTTAACTATAGACAAATATGTGTAGCTTATGCAGTTTAATGTAAAGGTAACTTTTCTCTTTCAGTCCATCGTACCTTCTGCAATGCAATATGACACATATTGAAGTGCTGCTGAAAAGGTAGGGTTTGTGGTATTTGGAGTTCTAGATAGTGGGCATGATCTTTTACAGTGATTCATAGAATCAAATTTTGAATTTACCAGGTAAGTTCAGAGGAGGTTTTTAAGCCTTTGAGTCAAAATGGTGAGTTCCACGATAAGGTGGCTTCTTTTGCTAAGAAGTACAAAAAGTTGTCAAAAACATTGATTTATTTATTCGTTTTCAGCATCTATTGTGATAGCATTTTTAGAGCCTATATTATTCTGAAAATGCAAAATTAAAGTCTTTTAAACACATGAAGAATAATCAGAGTGTATATTTACTTGTGCTTCTCTAAAAATTAGTTTACTACTAGGGAAGACTGTTGCGATAGTGTTTATTCGAATGTATTCTGATACAATATGCAGTCTGATTAAAGGTGAGGCTTTCTAAAGGAAAACAGACTTTTTGATTATTTCATTTTCCATAAGCAGCAGTGTTGACCAAATAGTTTCTAGCACTGCTATAGAAGGGAAGAAGTTTCCCATTATGGCTACTTTCCTGGTAAAATTTAAATAAAACTTCCTCATGTCTTCAGGTTAGGTTCTGCTGTGTTTTGCTAAGGCTTGCAGAACTATGCAAATAGAATAATCTGGGAAAAGTATACTTTTTTTTTTTTGTTAATCAATGTGTCATACCTGTGAGATAGGAGATGCTGCTTTTGAGCATTTACAAACATTGAGGAAAAACACTATCATTTTTGACCCTGAAGAGAGGAGTCTAATTTTCAACTTTCCATCAGTCAGTCAAAGATTTTTATTCTAAAAATCTTTGAGAGGAATAATGAAGATACTATATTTAGAAAACAGAATGAAAGTTGTTGATAGATGAGTTCATTTTGATCTCTGTTGCAGTTTTTCTTCTGAAATATCAACACTGTCTTTTTAATTAGGAAATTTGATAATTTTTTCTTTTTTCTAGAACAGAAGAATCTATGTTATCTAAAGGACTCGTAAGTTTTCTTTTAATCAAATTCTCAATGTTATAATGTTTGTTTTTTCCAATTACTTAATGGTATAACTTTAATTTCCCTTTCTAGGAAAGGTACAAATGACAGATCGGATAATAGTTTCAGAAATATTCTGAGACTTAATTAGGTATTCTTCAGTACAAATGCTTACATTTATTGAACATTACACACATGCATAAATGTTTACATTGCCATTATCACTTGCCTTTGTAGCTCCTAGGAACTTTGGATATCCAAGGGAGCATTTATAGTGAAGGTGGTTTTAGCCGCGAAATGTTAAGCATATCGAATGATGTCTTATATGTGCACAATGTTGGCAGCTTTTTTTTTTTGACCCCACCTGCAGGATCTGTTTGAGAGCTGTTTATTGAGAATGGAAGATGATGGCCTTCTCCATCAGTATTTAGAATTCAGAGACTTTATTAACGTACCTCAGGTAATTGGAAGCAATGTACAGAAGTCTTGAAGGTTTATTATAAGTAATATCTAGCTGTCTTCTAGGTGTTTGAAAGAGGACGTACTACTGAATCTTTATATACTTGCGTCACCGAAACCTTCAGCAGCTGGCTGTACAGAATTTATTGTCTTTTCTACCTGCTACAGCGTGAAGTTTCAGTGACAAAATGCGCTTAGTGTAGGTTCAGGCCACTGAAGCAGGTGGGCACTGAAAGATGATGCTTGCTCGTTTTTGCCTCTTGCAAATCTTGCTGCTGGACCGCATTCTTATTTGGATCCAGCAGTATGAGAATAGTATCCTGTGTGCCAGCCCTGGGATTGCAGCCTCCAAAGCTAATGTGAATTTCTCTGATGAGAATGTTCTCATTGCATGGTTTTGTGGGCCGTGGGTTTTGGTTTGTTGGTTGTTGGTTTTTTTTAATGTCTTGAGTAGATTTTAGTCAGTGTAATGTAACCCATATGTAATTAGAAATTATGTTTTCTTTGTCCAACTGCAGGATTTGGTCAAAATTATGACCCTTTGTCCCATAGAGCATCTGGTATGTAATGTGGCCTACAGAATCAGTTAAGTGCTGAATTTATTTAATTAGTATTAATCTGATAAGATTTTTTTTTTCTTTAGAGAAAGAAGAGCTTAAATATTTTGCAGTTGTTCATAGACAAGTTTGACACAGAGGGAAAATATACCTTATTCAGGTATGCATCCAAATTACTGTAGATGGTGTAATATCTGCCTTATTGCAGCTTAATTGCATAGATACAATGATTTCTGACAGAGTTTCTATCTGGCAAACCACATTAATTCTGCTACGTTAATTTTTGGATAAATAATGAATTTGAATTGCTGTCTTATATGGCCTAGAATTTAAAAGTTACGTAGTCATCTTACTTTTCTGTGGTAAAACTCCCACTTAGGTGACATGATAGCCTTATTCACTAAGTTTTGAGCTAACTTTGTAGGCAGCTTTGAAGAGATAATATCTTTTTGTTTGTTTGAAGGTGTTTATTGAAGACAAGCAACCATGCTGGTGTGGAAGGATACATTATTAAAAATATAAAAGATCAGATTCACTTATCATTAACGGTGAGGCTGCGACCACTAAAAACTAAGTTGCCATCTCAGTTTTCTACCAGTGTTATGTTGAGAAAATGTGTACAGGTTAAGCTTTGAGTATGCATTAAAAAAAATCCTCTTTGAAAAGAAAAATAAAATTGGGAAATTGTACCATTAAAAATGTCAATTTGGCTTTTTCTGCATATGTATTTTTACATTATGATTTTATAATTGTGTTTTTAATTGCAGTCTTACTGTATTTTCCTGTGAAGTTATGATTACCTTTTATGTGCTTGAAAATACATGCACCTTTCTTAAAGGAACTACTCATTATTTTATATCCTCTTAGTTCCTCACTTCTTGAATATAATTCAAATGTTACAGTCCAGACAGAATTCTTAATTTTTTCTTGGTTTTTATGTTGACAGTTATGAGTGTTTTACAAACGTTAAATTCATTAGAAAGGGTTGAGATAGATCAAAGCCTTTTAAATCATGTATTTCATAGTAATTTATACCAGGAAGCTGAAAAAATTAATAAAAAAGAAATTATTAACTTTTTCCTCTCTCTTGTGTTTTTTAAATGCTTAGGGCCTTTTCCAAACCAAATTGGATTCTAAAGGATACTGTCTTTTTATGTAAATTTTTACTGTAAATTTATGCATCTTTTAGGCTAGAAAAATTGTGCTAGAAAACAGTGAATTACTATTTCTTAGATCATTGTCTGTCCTGTATATTGAATCAGCAGGGAGTGAACAAGATTATAATATGAAAACTGTTCCAAAAGGGGCTTGCACTAAAGTTGAATAGGTAGAAGTATATTCTGAAATTTCCGTATTAATTAATTTTTTTTGACGATGCAACTTCAGAATTCTTTTAATACATTTCTTCTATGTAGAGTTCTCCAGATGTCAAAAAGACAAATAATTTTAAAATTTCATCATACGAATAAAAATTTTAGGTTTCTTGCAAAGAATTCTGCTATAGATGTAATGATAACAATATCCCAATGCTATCCATTTATTTAATCTCTGGTTTTGTGCCCAGCTAGTCTTAACCTTTGTAGGTTCCTCATCTGATCTGACTTAACAGACAGTTACCCTTCTCATCTCCTTATCTTGGTTTTCCTTCCAGTGCATTTCTGGGTTTAGAAATACACAAAGAAAAAACACCTGATCACCTTTTAAAAAAAAATAATTGTGACACTACAATTATGAGATGAATAGAGTCTCAAGTAAAGATAGTGAATTGTTCCAGACCTCAGTATAAAAGAGAAAATGCCTACTACTATATGCTAAGTTTACGTAAAGAATTATTAGCTCTATTGGAGTGCTGAAGAGGAGGAGAATCTGTTCTGATGAAATTGAAAAGAACAGCTTGGCATGGAGAGACAAAGCAGGGAGGATTATGAAGAGACTAGTTTGTATGCTTCATTAATTGGTAATTAGAAAATGTTGCTTCCAGTGTTTGTTGTTTTTCCTTTAATGTTTTCCCCAAAATATTAAATTATTTATTTAAGATTTAAATTTCACGCTCAGCTAACCTTTTAATGTCTTTTTTCAGAAGGCCTGTGACAACACTTGGTTTACAGGACTTCACCTGATCTCCCTTCTAGATTTAGTGCTTTTGCTTCCAGAAGGTGCTGAGACAGATCTTCTGCAAAATTCAGATAGGTGAGTTGTAACTGCAGTTGGAGGACTTTTTTTAATCATTGTAACAGACTTCAGACTGCCTAACTACAATGGGAGGTATGCTGTCCTGTAATTAATGAGGTGACAACATCAATGTATTTTAAATTTATGGAACTAGAAACGGAAATGGCCACTTACTTCAACTATGCTTTCAACTAACGCTGTACAGAAGAATATCACAATACTTTTACACTGATTTTAACAATAAAAAAGGAATTCCTCCTCCATTCCCTGAGGATATAATGCCTTGGATGTCAAATTGCAAAACCAATTGGTAAAGCGTTATTTCTTCAGGAATGGTTGGAGCTTTCTGCAGAAGCAGTTGGAGGAACAAAAGAAATGTGGTGTGTTGTCTTAATGTGATACAGGGAAATAACAATTACCAGATAGAACTTAGGGCACACAGCCTTTTAGAGGCTGTTTCGTAGATTGCTGCTGGGAATCCAGGACCTCATGAGTGGGAATACAGAGCCTCCTGAACAGCAAATGCTTGCATGAAGTAATATAAAAATAGCTGAAATGTCTCAGAAAACCTCCTGTACAGGACAAGCGTTCTCCTATATGATGGATAAATTTTGAGCTCTGTAAATCAGTAGGGCAAGTGTGTCCAGGTGGACACTTAACTACTTAAAAACCCAGATGTATGATCTGTAATTGTACCGTTCATCTCTAAAAATCAATAGTTTCTACTAAAAAGTATGGTAAAACAAAAGCAAAAACCGTATTTTAAAAAGCACTCGAAGTAAAAATTCAATACAGTAATAAAGAAAACTGTCACAGCAGTGTGAAATCAACTTTGGCTCGCCAGTGATGCATGTTACAAATTCTGTAATAAGGCTCTCTCTCTTCAGTGAACCCTTTCCCTCACAATCACCAGCATTCTCCAATCTGCTGACAGTCTTAACAAAGACACTTTTCAAGTAAATTTGTAACATGGATGTTACTGCACACTAGTGCTCTAGACTAAGCTATATTGCTCAACAGATGAGCGGTTGCATTTTGTACAAGTGGCTGTTTTTAGGATGTCTAATGGACCATATGTTATCCCCATAATACAAATTTGCGCTCTAAATGATAAATAGTACATTGTTAATTCACAGGATTATGGCGTCGCTAAATCTACTGAGATACTTGGTCATTACGGATTGTGAAAGTGATAATCGTGTAAGTACTAATTGATTTGAAAATGATTTATTAGCTGAGAGCTGGATTCATGTGAACACTGTTAGCCTTGATTCACAAACATGTTTTCTGCATTTTTCTTTGCAATAGTCATTAATCCAAAAGCGATGCTTTTATTAATTACATTTGGAGATACAGGATGTGCTGCTTTATTCTGATGAAATCTGATTGCATTCATACTTAACTGTTCCTGCAAACAAGCTAATCCTTTTACCCTGTCCGATGAACTGCGCTCTGTCACCATAAAATCACATCTCTATTGAGTATTCTTACAAGCAAAAGGTTTTGTTACCCTTGTTTATTATTCATTGGTATACCTCAAGCCTCCAAGTGGATTTCTTTAGAATAATAATACAAACCTTTGCAGTTCAAGAGATCTGTTTTATTAATCTTTAGGCAAAATACTTTTTGTTCAATATGCTGAAAGTTGTTGGTATTAAGATTTCTCAAAGTGTTTAATAATTTAAATAGTTTTAGCTGTGCAAACCAATATTCTACATTTACAGCAACTATGCAGGTGCATGATAGGCGCCTGTTAAAAGCTTCTCTAGCTATTAGCATGAAAAAAATTCTTGTCTGTAAGATCCATCTGCTGAAGCAACAAAGGAAAGGCCAGACCTATCCAATTTTCCACTACATTGCTTTACTGGAAACAGCCTAGAATGTTCTATGCACAAAGGTAACCTGCCAGTGTAAACTGCCCAGCAGTGCAGCGTACCTGTGGTTTTATTAGGGGTATACCTCTTTGCCAGCATTTCTCCTGCCTGTGGATGGTGGAATGTAGATACTTCAGAAATGCTCTGCACAGTTAAACTTTGAAATATGTTTAAAAAATGGAAACTGCCCTGAGGTGTTTTACCCATTGTGGATTGTGTCACTACAGCATTGACGAGCCAACGGAATTACTTGTGTTTAGTTTTGTGATTACGTTCCACTACCAAATGGCTGCTTATTCTAAAGCTAGATGGAACTTTGGTTGACTCTTTCAAATCATTATATTCCACCATTCCTCACCACCTGGAATTCAGGAGCTATATCATGTAGCTAACAAGGATCACCTATCTTCTTAGTACTAAATGTTTTGATTTTTGCATTAAAATATTTGTTTAAATCAGTGACAGGTTAGAGAAAAATTGCTTTTCAGTTTTATAGTACAGTAAAGCCTTTCTTGACTTGAATAAGCCATATCATGGTCAGATAAATATTCTAACCAGCAGGTTAAGTATCCTAATGTGTTTTGTTGTTCTCCCCCAGTTCCTTGACTTTCCTTACGCTTTGGAGTAGTGGATTTCAGCATATCCTTTTCTGTTTTTCTGAAATAGAAAAAATCCTGGTCTACTTTTAGAGCACTTTGAGATCTATGAATACAAGTTTTATAAGGGCCTAATGATGTTATTAATCTAAGTAGAATAATAATATAGCTTGCACTGATTACAAAACCCTAATGAAAATGAAGAGGAAAAAATAGCTTTCACATGGTGCATTTCTGATTTACTATTTATGTAATTAGTTAGTATTGATAGATTATATCTGTTTCTCAGATTTAAGGAGCGATTACTATTTAAGTGCTCATTATGGTCCACTCAATTTGTTGTAAATGCATAGAGTTGTAAGAAAAGAGATAACTTCTCTTTTATTATCATTAAAAAATTATGCATAGTAGCACACAATTGCTGTAACAGTACTTCTAGCACCTGGCATAAAAGATGTCCCTACAGTTTGAGGAGAAAAGAGCATCACCTCTTCTGAAGTTTTCCCTTAAATTTGAGCCCTGCCAGTTCTTCACTTCCTTCCTCTCTCCCTTCACGTAGTGTAAGTGGGGCAGAAAGAAAATGCCTCCTTTTGTGGCAGATCAGATGTTTTGATTGCTGTTTAACAAGCATTTTCATTATTCCAGTTTAAAGATGAGTATTTTTCTGGAAAGTTATTTCTTCATTTTTAGCCCTACTCTGGTGGAAGTAATTACTGGTTTTCTTATTTAACTTTGTGTCATTTAGCATCAAAATCTGGTGAATTTTCCAGTGTAGTCAACAATGTGATTTAACACTGAGAATTCTTATTTTTATCGTCCTTACTCTGCCCTTTGAGGATACTGCCTGAAGAAAGGAGTGTATAAATGGCTCCTATATCTAAAGACACAAAGACTGCTTTGTATGTTTCCTTCTACAGCAGTTTTGTAACTCTAAGCTTATGAGCAGAGATGTCTTCCTCCTGCGCTGTGTAACCTCCAACAGTCTTGCTTTTGAGCATCTTTTCCCTGATCTCTTGCTCCCTGAGCGCCATTATGGTAAACTCTCTTCTTTCACCCATGCCAAATTGGGGAAGTTCAGGGTCACTTCAGCTGCTGTGCCTGAGGACGGGTTAGTAGCATATCCAGTAACATTCCTACAACACTTTTTAACCTGAATGCAATATAGACAAGACCCTTATATATTTGGGGAGCATTTGTCAGAACTTTCATTTGGCATTGCAATTCAGGAACTTGAATTTAAGTATTTGTTCCATTTTGCTGCTAAATTCTCTTAGAGGAAACTACAACTGCTGTTTACTCACTGTAGAGATTTTAGCTTGAAAAAGTGGCTAGTACCCCCCTCCAACATACCAAGATCCTTTCAGCTTTGCTTACAAGTTGAAAATGTGCATTTCATTGCTGTAGTTATCAGCTTACATACGAAGGTTGCACCTACCCCCCCCCTTTGTTTTTGACTGCTTCATCCTCTAATTTTCAACAGCTAATGTAAGAGAGACGGAGAAGAGCTTCAATATTCATCATGAAGCTATTCGTGCAAGAGTCTGAATTATTTTTCTTTTTTTTTCTCCCAGCACAGAAGTGTGTGTTACAAAAACTAGTTCAAAAACTTGTGCTTGAAAACTTAGCATTGCAATGCTTCATGAAACCCGATTTATAACCTTCTCTTTTGTTTGAATAGACCGGTGTATGGACTATGCTTGCCAAGATTGAGCAAAATTTTTTAAAACCACTGCATGTAGGACTCAATATGTCAAAAGCACACTACGAAGCAGAAATAAAGAGTAAGAAAGAAAATAGAAGAGGTTAGTTGTTTTCTTTTTGTTGTGTTTTTTTTTTCATATTTAGAAACATTGGAAAGCCTTTGGAAAACAAAGAATTGGTGAGTGCTATATAGATCGTGTTTTATCTAACTGTGATGCTATTCTAAATGTCAGAAAATAATTCACTAGTTATATTAATTTTCATAATTGGTTAGAAAAATCTGAACGTGTGTCTCATCACATATGTAAACCTTATGGACACCTGATAGAAATGTCACATGAAGGCCTTCAAAGCTTGTTCTGCATTTATACTTCGGATTTTAAGGTTAGTCAGGAGCATCCACGTCTCTCTGAATATACAGCCCTTAGGTTTCATACTAGGTGTGGGGAGCTAACAAGAGAAGTAGTAATGCACACAGCAACTAGGTGCTCTCTTAAAGCCTGAAGGATTAAAAAAAACAAATCGAAAAACTTCCCCAAAATGTAATGTGACACACAGAATCAGATTCTGCTGGGTTAAGCAGATGCATTCCACAGGGCATAAGAGCTGTAGCTGCTTTAGGCGATCTCTGTATGTCAGATCCTGTGTTCCTTTGTGATCTCCAGTATAGTTAAGACAGCCCAAGAAACTTGCTTCTGCTACTAAAAATGTCAGTACAGCATTTTGCATCTAGTCTTATCCTCTTCTGTTGTAAACTATGTAACTATGAGGCAGAGAAGGGCAATTTTTCTGAAGGCAACCTTTGCCTGCCTTTCTAAAGGGAATCCCTGAAAATTAATCGGGAAGCTTTTTCTATAAGTTCCTCTTACATTTCTTTAGCCTTTGACAAACCATGAAGATGTTTGAGTTCAGGAGAGAACATGTAACAGTAAATGGTTTAGCCTTTTTCCCCAGTGTATAATCTTTGTAAGCATTATGATGAATTTCAAATATGTGCTCTGAATGCAAAAAGTTTTCTCCTTAGTTTTCAGAACTGTCCTGTTGTTTGCCTACTGCAAGTAATTTGCCTGAAACAGAGAAGTCTGCAGCCTTTTCTTAATTAAAAAAAAAAAAAGTATTTCATGTCTGGATTCATTAAGTCAAGCTACTTCTTACTTTTTCTCTGGATGTGAAAATAATAAAAATGTATCAAAAAATGACCAGATTTAATACTTTTGTTTTTCTTTTAGGAGCATTTTAGCTCTATAAAATTGTTTCGAGTTGCAGATACTGCCTGCTTAGTAACTTAGTTGTATGCGTTACAGAAAGCGTAAAGATAGTATCTAGCTGAGACCTTTTTTCTCTTAAGATTCAGCACCCTTTGTCCTGTGTTTGGTTAATCTCTAGGTTTGTGGGTTTTAACAATTTCTGTCTAGAAATGATAATATATTAAATACTCTTTTCATTATAAAAGTTATTTGAAACAGCAGCCTGATCTCTGGTTATTTTCTTCTACAGAGGCACACAGTTCTAACACTGTTTGTTCTGTAACGGTTAGTGGGGAAAAGGTGCCAGCCATGACTACTGAAATGCAGCTTCAGGTGAGTGTGCGTTTCCTTCAAAGTTATTCAGACGTATTGAAATTTTCTTCTCAATCTGGACACCAAGGTATATGTACAGTGGGTAAAAACCCAAATTTCTTCTAATAAGAATATCATTAATCTTTTTTGTCATTTCAGGTTTTGCACTCTGCTCTCTTCACGTTTGATTTAATAGAAAGTGTTCTAGCTCGAGTAGAGGAACTCATTGAATTGAAAATAAAAGGTGTAATGGATGATAATAGTTAGGTCAGCTCAAGTACTTGAAGTAACATGCTGCTTATAAGACCCTTTTGACTCTATAAGACTTTAGCTGAAAAGGAGGCTACCAGCCTGTAAAGAAGAGCAATTTAGAGTGGCCTCCAGAAGAACTGCAAATGCTGCTCTTCGTAAGTCTTGTTGCTGTTGTTATTTTCTTTTGCTATTGTTTTATGCGATTCACAAATTTAGAAACTACAAACAGAGCTTGTTTTGTTCTTATGTTGTGGCAAGGAGGTATGATTGTGCATTTATTTTTCTGTTAGTTTTCAAGACTTGTTAGATAATAGTTGCTGACTGGTGTTGTAAATTACAAGGATTTTTATAAAGTGACTGGAGAACTATTAATTAAAAAGCACTGTTTAAGCACAAGATATTTTTATTAGTAAGGTATTTTTCTTTTTAACATTGACAAACAAGCTTCTGTATTCACAAACAGGGCTGTAAGGTATTGATAATAGTAGAACTACGGGAAGGAAAACCAGGTTTCATTAAAAACACATGAGCTTTGAGTCAAATTGAGATGTTAAAACTTAGTAACACAACAGATAACACTTGAGTTTAAAAAAACCACACTCTATAAGATTTCATGCATATGCCTGTTTATGCATGGGAAACCTCTATTTTCAAACTGTTTTGATAATCCTTATCTTTAATGATAAAGTTTTCCTTAAGATAAACTGAGTATTTTGGGAAATTACTATAAACAGATGTGCTCGTAAGTTCAGAATCGAGTTAAAAATAAGGATGGCTTTTCTATAGTGTAGATAAGTCACTTTTTGTTCTTAGAATGCACATTTGGTGTAATATATGCTATTTTTCACTGTATAGTTAATATAAATTTTCATTCCCAACGCTTAAGTTGTATATAGTCTTTTGAAACATAACTGTATTTTTAAGAACGTTCTATATTTTGTTTAAAAAGTGGCCACTCTTATTTATGAATAAAAAACCCAAATACTAAATTAATCACAATGCAACTGGTACTCCTGAAGCATCTTCCAAACTGGACTCTTTTCTATTATTTGGGCTTTTGTCATTGCCATTTTGTAATGAATATCATCTGCTTGTGGCTTGGAAGTTATCTGAGAGGAAAGAAAAATAGTATGAGCAGGACACAGTAACTCTTAGCTAACAGGATATTTAGCATCTTATTTTTCAAATAGTACAAATGTAAAATTATTCAGCAGTGAAATTAGTATCATGTTTTCTGAAATAAATATGGAGAAATGATGTACAAAGAGGTGATTTGATATATCCCTTTAGGTGCAAGACCAGTCCTAAAATAACCAGTCCTGTCAGCATTGCATCCTGATTATCTGGATCATATTTCAACAGGAGCTGGGTATGGTAGCTTGGGTTTAACTGGATGGTATTGCTCCCTGGGCCATGTCTGTTAACTTGGGCCAATAAAGTCCATTTTATAGGCCTCACCAGTTAGGGATTCTCTGGCAAAAGATGACTTCAATAAATTGGCTTTGCACTCCATCAGTAAGAAGTAATGTCATGGCAACCAATAGATTTTGACATATATTATCGCCACTTTTGGGGCTCTGCTGTTGAAGTTTGGTGTGAATGTTCTGAACAAGTAGAAAAGCAAATTCAAGTTTATAGGACCAGCAGTAATCTTAAAAGTTTCTAGGTTAATGCTGTATTAAGATACTGGGCCAGATATCAGTTGATTCTATAGAAAGTTTAGGTACGATGTTCAATGTTGTAATAGTATTTTAAAACTTTTGCCGTGTAGTCACTGAGTTGTAGCTTACACACTTTTCAAACAATGAATACTCTGAAGTCGGTTACTGCTCATTTTGAGTTGTCCACTTCAGGAAAGGATAAAATGTAAATTCCTATTTTATTCCTGTCATTCATCTTGTTCTTCCTATTTTTGGTACATGCTGGGATGCTGCTAGTACTGTTACAGTTAGTATCTAAGTTAGAACTTCCATGGAAAAATGCTCTTTAAAGAGGTTCAGTAAATAGATTTAATAATGTATTGATGCATACAGGATATGTTGCAGATACACAAATAAATTACAGTCATTAAGCAGTAGAAATCATAGACTAGTATGTGTATCATTAAAAATCCACAAGTAACTAGAGCTCTCAGATTAGTGTTTTTACTTTAAGTTGAAGTCATTACATATTTAGATTTTGTGCTGGTTCTGCACTAGTAAATGAACTGAAGACAGCCTAACTTAACAGTGATAAATAAAAGACGAATTAGATCTTTAATATCTTATTTGTCTTCATGGATGCTATTAAGAGCTTTTAAAGTCACCATTAGCAATAGTGTAAAGATTCAGCTAAAGCATCAGAGTCCTACTTCAGTGTACTGGACTGTGGTCAATATGACCCAAAATCTTCTGTTAAGGAAAAATAAATATTGTATATTAGCCAGGAAAATCCAAGAACTATAATTCTGAGGAATTTAATATTTTTAAGTATGTAAATTTATTGAAGTATGAGACTTACCTTAGCTATAGTTAGCATTAACTTAACAGTTTCAGCAGTATTATGAACTGGTATTATACGTAAATTGCTGCCCAGGAATCTGCACATCAGAATAAATGAAGGTTAAAGTTACTTTCAGAATACACACTTAATGTGTTATGCCATAAGATTCAAGGCATTCGCATATGATGTAAACAACGTCTTACTGTGCCTTCACCAGAAATACACAGAAGATTGCTTTTATCTCTAAAGGCAACTGGAGAGTTCACGCTGTTTGTGTAGCCATCTGTTCCATTTCTGTACCACTTGTTTAGGAGGCATTTGGAAGGGCTTATTTATTTTTCTAGGACTCTTTGACAAGCAATCAACACTTTTTCAGCATGTGTACAGTCAGAGAGAACTAAACCCTGTTCTAGTACATTGTTGAAGATTGTCCATTCTCAGTGCCAGTAAAAAAATGTTTTGAGTTTTTTTTTTTTAGGGCTTTGGAAGAACACAGGATGTTTTCTAAAAACACTGTGCTAAAAATACTTCAGAATTTGAACTAAGACTCTGTAGCGTACTGTCTAAATATAGCTATCTGTACATCAGATGTGATTAAGATAATGGGATAATTCTGCTAAGAATTTAACGTAAAGACTTGTTCATTCAAATAATTTAACCTAAAATTCATTCTCTTTCTATAAATAATGTTATTAATATGCATTCATTCTTGAGAATGGAATCTGAAGACTTAAAATACCAGCATGAATTGTCATTCAGTGCCGTCAGGGAAGAGAGACTGATCAAAGTATAGGCAAGCACAGAGCCCGTCCTTAAGACTTACATCTTAAGTGTGTGGTAACAATGACAACAAAGTTAGCATTCC
>NW_010402476.1:0-5933 GCF_000710305.1 Buceros rhinoceros silvestris | reverse complement strand
GTGAAAACAAAAACAACAAAGTTAGCATCCCTGCCGCTCTGTTGTAGAGCTAAAACATGACAGGGACTTAAAGAAGAATTTTAAATAATAAAAAAATTAATCCAAACCAAGTGTCCAGCTGCTGAGTTGTATGCTCCCCTGTGACCTCCCCTTGTGACCACCACCTGTTCTTCCCCTCAATCTGTTTGACAACTTGGACTCATTCGCATTAAGACCTGTGCTGGTTAGAAACTGGATCTGAACATGGCTGCCCATTCTTCTAATTGGCAAAAATAAATGTTATGGGCAGTGCCTGTCCCTAAGACTAAGTGCTCCTCTCCCTGTTGAGTTTTGCTAAAATCTGATGTAGGAACTGTGTCTTGGTTTACATTGAGGGATTAAGGAAATTAATAGATGCAACTTTGCTAATACTACGGTGGGCTAAGCAAAGCATGAATGAACCAAGTCCAACGAAGGGACAGTTACATGTACTTACCTAGATCCATGAAAATCCATTTCTATCAATAGTTTTGCTTCCAGTTAACAGCAGGTCTAAATTTATTAATTTGATCAATTGACTGGTCTTTGTTTAAAAATTAACAGATTTACTGAGGATATTAGTGGAATGCTCATTTGAGCTGTGATGATAAAGACTGCTTTTCTCCTGCTTCCCCCATGATATACACAACCCCACATAACGTGTTTATGTTGTTAAACAAGAATCCTCTAGTGTTCTTGTTAATAGTAAAAAAAAAAAAACAAAAACGCAAAAGAGTCCTTCCCCAATTGCAACAAAACCATAGATGAGCAGAAAGAAACAGTAATACAGGAAGTCCTGAAAATACAAGAAGACTTCGTTTTTTAACAAATCCAGTGGATGATTTATAGTTTGAGAGAATATGGTGCACATTTCAACCCCATCAATGCCAAAGCTCAGTCAGTGATTTACATGCAATAGTAGAACTCCAAGCTGCCAGGTAGCAAAAAAGCACATGCATCTAAGCTGTAATTGTGCCTTGTCAATGTCAATTTAGCGTGGCCTGCAATCGCAAAACTATTATTGTAACAAAATTACTGACTTGCCAAATAACATACACTTTCAAAACATCACATGCACAAAATCCACGAAGTAGATTGAGATTTGGCACTGCCATCAGCTGAATAACAGGTTCTTGTTGAATGGTAGCAGAGCTTTTAAGACCTCTCATGAAAATTTATGAAATTTTCACTGACGGGTAATTGATTTCCTACATTTCATCCCATACGCTGCTACTCATCCACATTTGGCAGTGTGCCCAGGAATTAACGAAACTGGTGCTAGTTTCAAGGAGGTAAAGATCAAAGACTCCGTTAGAATAGTCACTTCTTTGATGTCAGGAATGAAAATCAACTGCAGTTAGGACCCACTGTACCTACCAGAAAATAGTTTTGACTGCAGGTATGGAGGACAACCTGGTAACTGTTGTCAGTAGGTGTCTACTGCAATTTTTCAGACTTCATTAAAAATCACAGATGAAGTTTTAAACAAACCAGTTTTAATATCCAGTTTTATACTTTTGGTGTGAAAGAACGTTGATTATTTCAGTTGTTCTAGCTCTATGTAATAGACACTATTCCAAGAAAACAGATTTTAAAAGCTGGTAAAGAATCTGGACTTCACAATAAAGCCTCTTCTCATGAAGGAAACTTGCCTGTTCTATTTCAAAAATGACCATGAAAAGATGCTGACAGAGATGAGAGAAGTGCCTGATTTTCCAGATCACAAGAAAACTTTAAAAAGAGTTAATATTACATAGCAAATAACATCCCTTTCAATCACTTTAGGGCTATGGTTTGAGGAACGTCCTCTTTTCTGTCCTCAGATTGACTCAGTGTTCTTTTCATTTGCTGTTAATAAACATACACTTTAAATAATTTTCCAGTGCATTAGCAAAATAAAATATTCCCAAATCGAGGACTGCTACTTCATTTCTGCCTAGCAATAAAAAGTTTGGTTCTATGTTGAAATCATACCTTCTCTGGATCCTAAACATGCTATTCCATTCTTCTGGTCCATGAAGAGCAGCTGACAAAATCAAAAAACTGTTCCGATGAATGTTTATGAACTTCTGAATTCTTTTGGAAACCTGTTCTTCCCCTGCCGTGAGCAAGTCTTGAGCATCTGACAGTATAAATGCAACACCTATTGTGGAAATTGATGTAAATGTACACATCATGGCAATAACGCGATGAAGTTCTCACCACAAACCAGGAAGCTGAATTCTTATTCAACCGTTAGTTTAAAAGGCGATGGAAAGAACACAGGAATGAATTCACACGTCTTGAAAGTGAAATGCAATCATGAGATTTGGCTGGTGATGACTAATAATTTTAAGATAAAACTACAAATAACACAGCGATTATTTTCTACCATAACATCAAAAAAAGCCCCAGCTGTTCGATCCGCTCAAAGTAGGGCCATCTGAATGCCTTTGAAAGCACATGTGTCAGGAACAAGCAACTGCTATAACGAAATGAATTCAGAGCAGATGCAAAGACGGGAGAGTTCAGCAAGTCGCGTTTCTAAATGAGATAAACACACCTGTAACATCTTAAAAGTTAGTTAAATTGTCTGCCATGAAAAGTGAAAGTATAATGTCAACTGTCAGCCTTCAACTGGAAGAAAAAGTTACAAACAAAAGCTGAAGTTCAGAAGGCTTAAGAACTGAGGATACAAAACTTCAGATAAAGGATCTTGTCGACCTATCTAAAGCATCTTCTGCTCTAAAAAGGAAAGATAGATATTTCATGTTTGCAGTTCCAGTGATTCCCTAACCAAATCTGCTCAGAGAATCCTCTCTCTAAATCCTCTGCTACCACCAGGTCTGCAACCTCAGCTTGGAAGATGAAAGCCAAGGGTCTCGACTCTAGTGTTTGCAGCCACAGGTACTAAAGGTATTACATGGTAGTGGCACTTAACATGTTTGCTTTGTCAGAACAAGAATTTACTAAATAGTTCAGCTGATGATCACCAAATCTAATGTAGCTGTTCTACAGCGTGTCCAAAACCAATAAAAACTTTTTTTTTGAAGGATGTTTTGCCTCTGAAGTTCTCTGCTCCATTCTCTGATTTACATGTAATCACAGCACAGCTCCTTCCACTGTTGCCAGACACTCTAACAAGACAGTTTCCATTCGGTTCATTGTGGTCTACACTGATCTTGTCCCTCATGCGAGTTCATCAGTTTAAAAGTATAAACTTCAAAGTACTGTACCAGAAAGAGAAAAAATCACAGATCCAATTTCCACTGATTCTGAATATCGCACTCGGTGGTGTTGCCTCTGTAGAATTGTAGAAATTTCATGATCCTAAACAGATTTTAAAAGGTTAATTTTAAAATGTTAATTTTAAAATACATTTTCAGCCACAGATTAGATAACTGAATAATGACTGAACCATTCCACGTAGAACTTTAGCATCATTGTTTAAAAAAATGCTTTTTATTCCACTTGCAATAAAAAGTAGCAAAATGTTAATTCAACTTTTTCAGTTAATAGAAATTTGAAATATTTGCATTGGAAGTTATCGACCATTGAATTACCATTTTGTATGCATACATTGAGTTTGCCTCGGGAAACCTGCATAATACATAAAGAAGCTCAAACATTTTAGTCAATTTTTGTAAGTTGTGCTGCGGGAGGATTTGCAGAATGAGGAGCATACAGTGGTGTGCTTGTATGACTCCAGTTAATTATACCGTATTATTTTCACAGATGTCAGCATTTCATTTGGAAGATAGTTCAGAAAATCTGTATGGGATGTGATTTTCTTTAAAGCTTTTTGACAATGCATTCGACTCAGGAAAACTAGGACATGGCACTATGCAACATAATCATCTACAGAATGGAGTAGGTCTGGTTCTGTTTTTCAGCCTGCAAAAAGCATTTCTGCAGTATGCTCTACAGAAGCTGCTCAAACACATTTTAAAGATTGAATTACTGGATCCTTTTCAGCTAACGACATGTTACTTAACCTACCTATTTAAAATCTAGCCATCCTGCCTCTACAGGGAACTGTTGTGATTTAGTGCAAGAGGTACAAAATAAAGGCCAGGATAGCAAGTGAACCCTGAAGGAGACAGTAGCCAGCAATATTGCGCTTTCAGTTGGTCTGGAAAGGGAACACACAATGACAGCTGTTTGTGGGGTGTAACTGCAATTTTGGGAAATCTTGCTGCTTCAAATCCAGTGCTGACAGTGAATTATTTACTGCACAGATATAAATAACAGCTGTAAGGATAGCTGCACAGGGCAGAGAGCCTATAGCCAAACCTGACACAAAGCACTACCTTTGCAAAAGAAAAGCTGTCTCAGATTGGTATCAGCTATTATTTCCATATCTTTGCTCACTGGAAGTCCTTACTAACAGCAGTGGTTTTGAGTAGAGCCGGGGCTTTTATTAACAGCAGTGATTTACGCTGGTATAGCTGATGAGATCACTGCCCTTCGATGCCTCACACTGTATTATGGATTGAGTTGCTCTTGAAGTGGTTCCCAAACTGGAACAGTTTACAGGCCGTCATTCCAAGACAACCGGGCAAATAAGAACAGGCTGTAAACAGGGGTGATTCCAGAATTGCTTCAACACCATTCACCCATTTATGCAGCAGAGATGGGGTGATAACCTTGTCAGCCAAGCTACTGTAAGATAGCCTTGCTTGCGAATCAAAGCCCTCTCGCCTCTAAATTCTCTCCAGCTGGCATGAAATTGGCCTCAGCTGCAGAAACTAATTACCAGCTCTTTGACGTACCCTTCCACTTTCCTGGGGAGCACAGCCTAGGCTTCTGATATTAACAGATAAGAATATATTTTATTATCTGTAAGACTCAGCATTTTAAACCAAATCACACACTTACTGAGTAGTAGTCTCCCCCAGTGCTGATACGGTATAGTAGAAAATAAAAGTGTTTAGGGAGAAATTCAGATAATTTAAGCCATTTCTGATGGAATTATTTATAGCGCTAATTGAAAGCAGCATCAGCGCAGTGCAGAAATGATGAGTTAGGAGAACAATCCTAAAGCAGCATAACTCAGAATAGCATGTGAAAAGAATATTAAATACGAATGGCAGTAGTCAGAAGAAAGAGCACACACACACAAAACCCACCAATACTACAGCAGAATCACTGTTTTAACTGCAAAAAACTATATTCATTGACATAGCATAAAATATTTCCACATATAAAATATAAGAAATGCTTCTTTCAGTATTTCTCACTGAGTTGGTTGCTGCTCTTGACAAGTGGTATGGTACCTGCAGAGATGTACTCATAATAACTGTTGTTATCCACCTTGCCTCTTCCTGGGCACCACTCTCTGTCATATTTTTTTCCAAGGTTTAATGGCTCTGCAGTGAAATCTCAGCTGCCCTCTGAAGTGCTTGGGGGAAAAAAGATGACAACTATTAACTGTCAGTTAAAAAGGTGAAATGTTTATGGCACACAGATCCATTAAAGATCTGATTAAAAAGCAGGGCGCTACCCAGTTCTGCAGGATGTATACAGGTGCCTCCTGCCGCCGAACTAATTTAAGATGGCAATTAGATACCTAAATAGCTTTAAAGAGTCTGCACCTGAGGCGGCTTCCTCTGTAAGGCGCGACAGGGAGAGCAGCGTAACGAACAAAGGACTTCAGAAAACCATCCCTAAAAGCACTCAAAACGAGGGAGGCACATCTGCCCTATTTTCAACGGGCACATTTGTCGCTGTGTGCCTTTTACACTAAGATACTTTGGGGAAGACTGCCCCGGGCTCCAGCCCGGCCTGGCGCAGCCCACCATGCTGCCGGCCCGGCACTGGCTCTTTGCACAAACGTTTGCAGTCGCTCTTTCGAGAATATTCCCGGGTACCCAGCTCGGCAGCCGTGTCTGTTTCGGTCAGGCTCCTGCGGTGCAGCTGGGGACACCGAAGCTCCC
>NW_010402475.1:0-2388 GCF_000710305.1 Buceros rhinoceros silvestris | reverse complement strand
TGGCGGGGGCCGGTTCGGCCCTGCCCCGGGTGCAGTCCTGGATGCTCCGCTTATCCTGCGGTCACCGGACTATGGGAAACCCATGGCTCTGTTAGTGCTTAGCTCTTGAGCTGAAGCAGCTCTCACGTTACGCTGGAAAGGACTGATCTTGTCTTTTAATCTCTCCCGTTAACCAGCCCTTCTAACTCTATCTTCCCCTCCCAGCTACCTTTACTGAAGTTCCCAAAGATGTGACTGTTAGGGAGGGAGATGATATTGAAATGCCTTGTGCTTTCCGAGCCAGCGGATCCACCTCTTACTCCTTGGAAATCCAGTGGTGGTACCTTAAAGAACCAGCCAGAGAACTTGCACACGAATTAGCCATCAGTGTCCCCGGCAGCAGGAGCAAGGTAATACAGTGCTATGCTCTTCATCGAGTGCAGCATGCTCAGAGGGTGATCAGAATAAACTGAGCAGTCCCAGAGAGGGGAGCGCTTCATCTACCCAGTGCCAGCGAGCAGCTGCAAACACCAGTGGCCCTGGGCTCCCCCTGGGATGGAGAAGGATGGGACATGCACCATGGGGGACTTCACCTCAGGAAAAAAACATCAGTGCTCTAAAGAATGTATATAGGAGATGGTATGTGTCCTCTTGCAAAATCAGCAATGAGGACCCAAGAGAGGCAGTCTAACGTAACTGTAGTATGGAATGGGAACAACCAAAAACTGGTGCTTCTGTGGACTGAGCTAGGAATCATTGTAAAAGGTGGGAGAGCCTCTGTTTGCTCACTGATAGAGCAGAGGGAGGCATGAGGGGTACATCTCTCTGTTGGTGTGTTGGTATATATCCAATCTGCATACACGAATGCACAGTTTCTTTGGTTGCATATACACACCTGTGTCCATACCTAGAGCTCCTCAGAACATTTTCAGACAGTCAGATGTAGTAATTAAAATGCATGAAGCGGAGTTAAATCTTGTATGTCCTTCCCTCCCCCCCCCCACCCCCAGCAAGCTGTCTGGTGTGAGGGTAGGCTCTCGTCTGAATTTTTCAGTTGCATTTCCCCAACATAAGCCAGTTCATTCTGCAGCTTCTCAGTGCAAGACACCTTGCTGGTGCCAAACGGGGCAGTACAAGGAGTGGGGTAAAGCAGGACTTGTAGGCCGTGTTGCCCTACTGTGCGGGGCACATCATCATCCTTTGCAGGCCCCAGCCCCTGTGCCCGCAGGGTGCCCTGCGGCTGCCTCTGTGCCTGTGCCAGCTCCCCTCTCTGTGGCACGCTTGTTTTCCTGCAGAGCTCAAATAGAGATGCAAAGCGTATAGACGCTGAGCTAATGCGCTGCCGCCTAGCTGGGGAAAGTGTAAGTCAGTTGTCAGATGGGGAAATAAATCGCTTGGATTTAAATGTCTTCTTTAACCTTATATAAAAACCATGAGTTGCTTTTACAATAAATGATGACAGGGCATGCCTGGAGAATGATGACCATCTCCCTGGGAGGCTCATCAGAGAGATCTGAGGCATCACTTAGGTTTACAGTAGTTGACTGGAGACAAAAAAATAACCAAGCACAAAACGTGCTGAGCGATACCTGCTCCCAGGATGTGTCAGGACTGAAGCTCTGCCCAGAGCAGAGCAGGATCCAGCCTGCCCAAGCACTTCACCGCTGTGCTCATGCTGCTGGTCAAGCGCCTTCCCCACGTTTGTCAGTGACTGTGAGCAGCGTGGCATGCAACAAGCACTTTTTTTGGCTGCTGTTCGCACCCTTAGTGCTTTTGTGGACACCACAGGAGCTTTACCAAAACAGTCCCCCCAGCTGGGCACTGGTTTGCTGCCTTCCCCATCACCCGGGGGACTCCCCCCAGCCACACACAGGCTGTGTGAATGGCAAGTGGAGAAAGTTACGTCTCTCCGTGCTCTGTTCCTTGCACTGGGGTGGGAATATGAGCATCTTGTTGATGTGCTGGCAGAGCTGAGTCTAATCTCCCTTTTTTCTGTTCTTTTAGGTAACAAATAAGGATGCAACCAAAATCAGTGTAAGTGCAGCTCGAGCTGGCTGGTGTACGTCACCCCTCCCATACATGTGGGATTTACTGCATGCTCCCCTCCTTTCCTGACACACGAATGCAGCTGGTCTCACTGGCAGCCCTGCTTCTGCAGCAGGGCGGGAGCGTGTCGCGTTTCCCCTCCTCGGTGTGTCGTAGCTCGGTTGAAACCTTCCCATCTGTTGCTGGTTTAGCAGTCACGTCTCATTCCTCGCAAATCGAGAGGAGGTGATGCTTGCCCTACAGCCCTACCTTAGCCACGTTTGAAAGGACCGTGGAGCCAGATCAGGAGACAATTTTGCTTTTTTTGACCTCCGCAAACCCCAGTCGCCTGTGGCGACCCCCTTCTCTCCCTGTCCTGCAGCA
>NW_010402474.1:2122-2528 GCF_000710305.1 Buceros rhinoceros silvestris | reverse complement strand
GGGCGGGGGCTTGAACCTGTTCTTGGGCCTTACTGTCGCGGTGTCAGGAGTGACGCACGAGCTGGCAAGCACCCTGGACATCCTGCCAACGCTGACTGCCCTGGCTGGAGCAGCCCTTCCCGAGGTTGCCCTGGATGGCTATGACCTGAGTCCGGTGCTGTTTGGGTCAGGGAAGGTGAGTCCTGCGGACTGGTATGGCCAGCATTGTGCACAGAGGCTGGGTGTGGGGCTGGAGCTGTGGAGCTGGTGAGTAGAACCTGCTGGGGTCAGTGGAGATCCATGAACTGCGACCTCTTGTCTGTCCTGGGTCATGCCACAGGGGTCCTGGGCTTCCCCAGGCTGCTCTGCTCTGGCAGCCACGGCGTGTTGCCCTGCCAGAACACCACGGCGGCAGGGGCGGGAAACA
>NW_010402474.1:1570-1982 GCF_000710305.1 Buceros rhinoceros silvestris | reverse complement strand
TGGCTGGACAGAGCCCTGGTAGCTTTGAGTAGGGAGCGACGAGGGCGCTGCTGCTCCTCAGCTTCTGGCCTCTCTGGCCATGTTCTGGCTGCAGCATCGGGGCTCCTGCGTGACTCCCTCCAGTCTCTCCCTGCTCCTCTTCCAGGCTCTTCTTCAGCCTTATGGCTGCACAGGTGAGCTCAGCTCTGCTGCTTCCCACAGAGTCCCTGTCAGACGATGTTCTTCTACCAGCCATCCCCCGTGTCCCCGTCAGACGATGTTCTTCTACCCACCATCCCCGGACCCTCTGCACGGCCCCTTCGCTGTCCGGCTGGGCAAGCACAAGGCCCATTACTTCACCCAGGGTCAGTGCCGCCTCCCTCAGCACGGGCAGCATGGTGAACTCCCGTTTGCCTTTGCTCTCCAAAGCTCA
>NW_010402474.1:535-825 GCF_000710305.1 Buceros rhinoceros silvestris | reverse complement strand
ATCCAAGCACAGCCCGTGACCTGCCCTGCAGCTCTAGCGCTGTGAGCTTCTGACCGGTGGAGCACTGGGGAGAGCCCAGCCCTGCTCGGGGTGGGGGGCAGGTCAGTGGACCCTGGACTCTGTGCTGGATGATCCAGCTGAGGCCTCTTGGCAGAAACCCTGACTTGTCCAGGGAGGGGCCGTGGTGCCATGTCACTCTGGAGCCAGAACAGCTCCTTTCACACCGCGGTCAGGAGGAGCAAAGGGCCTCCCCAGTGCCTGGAGGTGCCAGCTCAGCTGGAGGCCGGGCG
>NW_010402474.1:0-245 GCF_000710305.1 Buceros rhinoceros silvestris | reverse complement strand
TTGTAAGGGCTGTGGGTGCTGGGGCTGATGCTGCAAGCACATGCCGTGCACAGGATGGTAAGGGTTTCCCTTGCTGGGGAGCTGGTCCAGCTGCAGCATCACTGGTGACCTGCACACGCACGCAGGGCTCCCACCAGAAGCTGCCCTGCACACTCGGTGCTTCCAGCTGCGGGTTCCCTGTGACCCGTGTTCTGTCCTGCCTCTGCCCATAGCCAGGCCCCCCAACCCACCCCCTGAACCCCGTG
>NW_010402473.1:0-1342 GCF_000710305.1 Buceros rhinoceros silvestris | reverse complement strand
AAAAAAATTGCAAAAATCTACAAGATATTCCACGTCCCTTTCACAAGTTTGTGAAACGATATAAATGTTTGCACAAACAAAGAGGTTGGCAGCAGCAGTAGTTTAAGTTAACTTCTCATGGGAGCAATATTAATATATTCTCAACATTACTTAAATGTTCGCATATTCTGTCATTGCTTAGATATACTGTCATGATAAACACAGGTCCTGTACACAACTTCCATGAAATCATCATAATTGGCTGTATTTGTTTTGTTATTTGTGGTGTACTAGCACTAAATGGCAGAATCATGTACCAGAACTCTCTTGTGCAATCAAAGTACCAAATTAAAATAAATTTAAAAAGACTATTATTGATGAGTTAAAACTTGACATTATCTAACAATCCAGTATTTGTTTTAAACTGAAAAGCATCATCCTGTTTTAAAGTGCAACAAATCTAGCTGGTTTTATACTGTAAGACAGCCTATTAGGTGAATATATTTTTCCATTAATTTATTTGCCCATCTAGAAAGATTAAGCATTTTTTCCATATAACTGAGCAATTTTTGAATAGTTTTAGAATAGCATTTAAATACTGAAAGCATACACAAATTTCGAATGCCCTTTGATAAGACTTCACATTGCAAATCCCCTTTAAAACATCAATGATAAGCCAGAAGAAAACACTTAGTATTTCAGCCCAACTTTCTTCAGAGCAGATCCACAGGAGTCCTAGAATGTAATATTTACAACAGGTCTGTAACTTTCATGTGTATATCTTACTGTCAGTATTCAGATACAGAATTTTAGGTTACTGAAAAAGTCATATGTAGTGTGCTTAAGTTTATTGCAATAAAAAAAGGCCTCAAGTTGCCAAAGAATTAGTAAGGTGCCATCTGAGATCTGTGGTCAATTAACCAAGTGTTTTCAGTAAACTGCACTGCTCACTGAACGCCAGAGATATTCCTGGTTACCTTCTAGAAAAAGAGAAAGCTCTATGTATGTGCCTTAGATGGTTTGAAATGTCTGTTCTGCTTGCATACTCATCTTGTAATACTGCACACAATTTCTGATTTTTCTGTAGGTACTTTGAAGCCCATTAAAATTTTGAAACTCCGTTACTGAAAAAGTGCCAGCTCCAGACTAAAAAGAGAAGCCATCACAATGCAGAGCACTGCACAGTCATCCACGCCGCAGTTCTTTCGAGGATGAAGAACTTTTCTAAATTATACTAGCTTTTGATCTGCTGCTGGGGACTTTTCTCCACCTCATACTTGTATCATACATTTTCCATTCCCTCCTTTTATAATACATCTTCTCTTCTGTGTCGTATTGAGACAACCAGTATTGGGGGGCAGGT
>NW_010402472.1:1321-3823 GCF_000710305.1 Buceros rhinoceros silvestris | reverse complement strand
AATTTAAAAATATTATAAACCAATACATATTATAATATTTTATATTATACCAGCAGGGCAGACCAAACCTTTCATGCATAGACAAACCACAAAACTCTCTTAGATACCTTTTTTATGCTCCATCACCATCAATAGTGGAATAAAGATTTTTTTTTTTTTAAAAATCAGACTGGGTTACTAACCTTTTATTTAGATCTTTGACTAACAACATGATGAAACTTAAAAGAATCAACTTGACTCCACGGTTCCAGAACTAGTTCTAGAAATATTTCTAGAGAGCAAATACTTTCTTCAAAGAGAGAAGATAAAATCAGTCAAATGTAGGGACCAACTGGTCGCTTTTTTCTTTTTTAACTCTTGTGGAAGAAAGTTACTAGTACTAAAAGCTGTGATTTTCAGAATTTATGAACATGATTGTTGGCTGGATGATGTGAATTAAGTGGGTGTGGATATAATTATACAATGAACGTACAAAATGAGTAGTCAAATACATAGAAGAAAGGTCAGAAGCAAAACTATAGCACAATATATCTTCCAGTTATCTTCACTTTCAGATGTTTGCTGTTTAACTGCAAGCAAGTTTAAAGAGAGCCTATTAACTAAAATAGGCTGGTTTTATAGGTAATTTGTTATAGTTTGCAAAGCAAAATAATCTTTATTTCCATATTCATACCAGTGTAACTACACATGCTGTAAATGCATTGCCTCAGCAATCCTACACTATAATGCTTTAACATTATCTAGCTGATTTTGCAACCAGCTCTGGAACACACAGTATCAATAGATGCAGGGTATAACCGCACTCTCTCTAGGTTTAGACTGTGTATCTTTCATCCCATTCCCCCACCTACCTGACACTTTCATGTGTATGGAATTTTTCTATATGACAGCCTTTAGAAAATATCACACTTGAAGATGTATTAGAAAATACATAGTTGCTAAGCTGGGATAGGAACATCAGAAAAAAGCTGTTTCACCACTACTACAGTACATCTATGATTACTAAAATAAAGACTGTCTTTTTTTTTCACTTTGCTGTTCTGAATTTGATCGCATGTTAATTACCAGTTGAAAGTACTAAATCTAACTGTAGAATTGCCACACTAAGTACCACAAAAGCTTAATTCAACATACTTGTCTGACTCTTGAGACCAACATCAGGTAAGAAAGAGCAAAAGAACAGGACGAGCATGCATTATACTTCCCTGACATGTTCTTCTAACTTCCAGCAATCTGCAGATCATGGGCTCTATGAATCAGAGGTATATTTTTTTGCATTAATAGCCTGAAAAGAGCTGTCTTTTTTTAAACCTGTATAATAAATTTAACCTATAAAGACCTACAGCATCTGCTGTCTCGCAGTCTGTGTCAAATGATCTTACTTCTTTTTACATAAAATCGAGTAATACAATCCCTGGATAATCTATCCGCACCACAAATGACTTAAGAAGTTTCATGCAATAAGAAGACTTAACAAGTCCTCTAGAGGAATAGGGGGACACTGGAGAATACCACTTAAATATATATTATCTACTTTTAATTTAATTTGCAGTTATTAAATAAAACATACATAGAGCACTGATATACTGATAATATTATGTATAAGTAGGGGGTGTGTGTATGTGGCTTTTTAATCTTACAGTAAAACAACGGGGTGTTTACGTTCCTCTTGCTGATTCTCAAGTATGTACATGAATTCAGTTACTAAAGGACACCAGTTCTACTGAAAGTTATGAGCATTGTGGAAACACATTTTGCAGAAGCTTTAGACTGTTGTCAGTATTGTAGCCCAAGAGCAATTTCATGTCCCAGTTTTTAGAATCCTTCTCATTATTCCTGACATCTTGTTAATCAAAGAAATGTCAATATTAACTTGATTTTTTCATTCTCTGCACTTAATATTTCAGAGTACAACTGAGATACTAATTTTCTTGCTTTTATGAAATCATACAGGCAAGGGATTTAAATTTCTTTTTCCGAAACAACAGAACAGCACCATCTGTATTTCTCTAGAGATTGTATCTTGTATTAACATAGGATTATTGCAGTTTCAAATGTTCCACACAACAGACTACACACAGATTAAACTAAAGCTGAATAGATAATTAAAAAAAAAAAAAAAAGTGAAGCAAGATGGGGATCAAAACCTTGTTGACAGTAGATCTGGCTAATGAAGCTTGTAGAGCTATCTGTGTATCGTTACATACTTACTTCTATTTCCTGTTCTTTACATCTTCTATACTGCTGCTATTTTCTCTATCCTCTTACTGGACTGTCGTGATTCTAGATCTCTTCTTTTGTAAAACTAGAATTTCTATTTGTATATATTACATTTCTATATATATATGTATATATGCATATACATATATGTAAACACATAATACATTTTATTTGCCCCAGAGCCTAACATTAATAGGAAAGTGGGGAAGAAAGATATTAGTACTATTGTTGCTATGCAGGATATGTAAAACAGTTAAAGCCACTGTTATCACAGAAAATCTA
>NW_010402472.1:0-1153 GCF_000710305.1 Buceros rhinoceros silvestris | reverse complement strand
TTCCTATATTATTATATTTTAATTTTTTCCCTTTAATTCCACATATTACTTGAATTTATAGTTATTGTTTTGTGCAAATGGAAAACACAGTAAGATCTGACAATGAAAATAATACCCTTCATATTAATTTTTCTTTGTGCCAAAGAAGGAAAAAGAAGCATCCTTCATCAATTGTGCAGACAAATATCTTAAGTAGGTAGGGGTTCCACTCTGTTAGCATTTCTAGTCGAAGTATTAGAAATATGAAAGAAGATGAAATGAAGAAGAACAGCAAAATACCACCACCCACACCAAACTACATGATGAATTCACTATAGGATAGGATTTTTTTTTTTTACCTTCAGCCATTTGTCTACACACTTGGCATGAAACTCGTGGTTACAGGGTAAGACTCTAAGTAGCTGCCTTGACTCAAAATCACACATGCACACCACACACCTAAAAAAGACAATAAAATGAAAATGTTATCATCTCCTATGTAAGAAAAACACATACACTATACACAGGTCTTGGGTAGCTACAGTTATCTGTATCTATGGCTGAAGATGTGTAGTGTGACCATCCAAACTGAGAAATGCTTTTATAGCTTGGTTCGCCCCTCCATGCTTTGAAATCACAAAGTAAGTGCTTACAGGGGTTCACAGACCCAACCAACAGAATAGATTTTTAATCAAAATTCAAAATGGCAGATATAAAGATCTATAAAGTTCACTCCCTACTGATAACCAGTAAGTCACACATACTAGCTTCACTGAAACTGGAGTATCAGAGAAAAATCCTTACACTGCAGCTCAAGCATAAGACAGCATTTGGTACTAAGTCTCTTCAACTACTTTTTCTTTAACTATCCTTTCCACTTGGTTATGCAGACCTTTCAGACACAGTAAATTAATAGATTTTAAAAATAATGTGTACTCTTAAACCATTGACCAAGCTCAATCAGGAGCACTTGAAATTTCAGCACTTAAAGCTGCTTTAACTTAAGCTAAATTCCAAGTTGACAATGTCACTTTAACATCTAGTATGCTTAACAAAACCCAGAACACATTTCCTTCATTTCCATTTTTAAATCCTGAGGAACTAACTTGAAACATAGCTAAATGATGTGAGACTAGATAGAGGTTTTAAAGTAAGGATCAAGTATATATATATA
>NW_010402471.1:519-757 GCF_000710305.1 Buceros rhinoceros silvestris | reverse complement strand
GAGGTTCAGACAGCAGCAGCCACGACGGGCACAGAGCGGGGCAGGACTGCACCAGGCCCCTGAATCGGCCGCCACCCCCAGACCCTCTTCGTGTCCCACGGACTCGGCTCCTGCTGTAGCGGGGAAGGATGGTACATCCCCATCAGGGCTAGGAACAAATCCCTGCCACAGGGATTGCCTCCACCAAGCCCAGCTCCATGGGCCCTGCTCTCCCACTGGGGTCTGCTGCTCTGCGCGG
>NW_010402471.1:0-224 GCF_000710305.1 Buceros rhinoceros silvestris | reverse complement strand
GCGCAGATAATTGCCCACATCCCCGTACCGCACAGTTCATCCCCCCCGCACAAACCCCAATATTGCACCTGCCTTGCCTTGGCACCAGTGCTCAGAAACTGCCTCAGCCCTGCAGGGAAGCACCCCTGGCCACGCTCGGCACGGCACGGCATGGCACACACAGTACAGCACAGCATGGCACGGCACGGCATGGAATGGCACGGCACAGCACAGTGACTCCCCGC
>NW_010402470.1:79369-86490 GCF_000710305.1 Buceros rhinoceros silvestris | reverse complement strand
CCCAGCTCCGTAAGGAGTGGTTTCGGGGAGTGGGAAAGGAGCAGACGATGAGGCCCAGCTGCCAAACCTTTTAATTCCTTCTCACAGGATCAGGGCTTAAATGTTTGAAATAATTTCTTAACAAAAACAAAAGAGGCTGCTGAAAAGAATAACATTATGACAGCTGCTGGGAAAGTCACCAGTGGGTGAGCACCGGCGGCCGTGCCAATCGCCCTCCCTGCGCCACTGCTTACAGGAAGGAAGGGATTTTTATATCCTGAGCTGCAGTTTACGCTTTTTATTTACTTTCCCCTTCATCCCGAAGACACCCTGGATTGAGCTCCCTGCTCTCCTGTTTCCAGCCTTCAGGATGGCTTTCACGACTTGGAAAGGAGATGAGACCGGCAGACATGGTGCTGCGCTTGCCTTTCAGTGGTGACGGGCCGGTGGCCGCAGGAGACAGGCACGGCAAGGCTGACCTGCACCCCTCGCCTTGCACAGGCTCTGGCAGCGAACGCGGGACAGATGCTCCATTTAACTCCCTCTGAAGTGCTGCCACATGAATGGGGTGTTTTTTCAAGCCCAAAAGCTCCGCTGCTCTTACGTTTTAGGACAGGCTCGCTGGCTGTAAGCGCACTCCTAAACAAGGCTCCTCCAGAGAAGAGAAAACCGGCCTGTGCAGGCATTACAAGAAACTCAGAGTTTCAGATGAAATTAACTGTAATTACGTCTACTTAATGACAGGTATGTTCTTTTAAAACACCAGATGTTGCACAGATGTGGTCCACAGTAAAGAAGACAACAGAAGCTCTCCCGGTGCTTTAGAAAATGTTTCTACAGAGCACCCCTGCACCACCACCTCTGCCTTTCACCAGCTGTCCGTTATTTTTTGTTTCTTACCTAGGTTTATCAAACCTCCCTTGCCCACCTTGTCTCTGTTTGGGTTTTGGGTGGTTGGGAAGTGTTTGTTTTTCAAACAGAGCACTGGAAGATTTCCAAAAGAGAATTTCCTGATCATCCCCACTGCTGCAGCTGCCTCTGACTCCCTCGCATGCTCCTCCTGCCTCATCACCATTTAGCTTGTGCGCAGAAAGAAGAACATGTCAGAAATCTGTCTTGCCTTGCATTTCCCCTTGGTCAAATATTTTTTGGGAAGTAGTTGATCCGGCCTGCAGGATATGAAAACCAAGGTCAACCACATCACTAAACGGCTGGTGAGAAAATAGTGTATCTGAAGGGGGGCCAAGCAACTTAATTTGAAGGGGAAGTTATTTAGGATGAAGCTCTGCAAAATGGGAAAAACAGAGCTATTATGTTTCATGAGACCACTGTCAGCATCAGAGATACCATGGCACTAAGATACACGCTAACAAGGGACATACGCATTCCTAACAAACACATTTACATACTGTTGCATGTGATAATTGCTTTTATTCTACACTCATCGGCTGCATTTCCAGATCCTTTGATTTCTGTCCAACACAAAAACCTAGCTTGCCCTTGCTCATGAATTTTGGAAGCCGGTGTGAAAATATTCCAGCACGCAGAACAAGAGCTTGTACAAGTGTGCCAGAGAAAAGTAGCTCTGTGTGATCTTGCGCATTAAGAACATAATGCTCACATTTCTTCTGTGCACAGGAGCACAGGGTCACTTCATGAATCACAGGAGAAGAAAGAATATAGAGGAGAATTGGGGGAGAAGTGCCTTAGAAGTTTGCAGATTAAAAAAGGATTTGAGAAATGTTCCGACATTTTAACTTGCATTTGGCAAGACCAAATCTGATTGTAGTTTACAGCAGCTCTGAGCAGTGCACGGGATAAAAACAGAGCCAACTGCTAGCAGGTGAAGAAGAGCACAAGAACACCACTCCAGGGCTGTAACTCTTCTCACTGCATCACGATTCTTCCCTGCCTCCTCCCTGTTTTCCTGCTCTGCCCAACCCGATAATTACCTAAGGGACCCACACTCTGCTCACGCAGCAGCTCCGGGCTCCGTGCACCACCTTCACCTCATGTCACCCAGACGCACTCTGGAAGAGCAGGCAGCACCCTGCCCAGAGAAGCACGCTGGAAGGTGTGCGGGAGGAGCTCCATCTCTGCTCAGTCTCCCCCGGCAAACAGAACGAGTCTCCCGCCAGCCCCTGGCTGGAATTCGGCACCTTTGCCTCTGCGCATGCAGTACAGATGGCAGGATAGACGCGCCTGCTGGCGCAGGAAAGCTGTGCCAGTTCTCAGGAGGTGGCAGGGAGGGAAGGCATTAGCGGAGAAGGGTCACCAAGATCAGTGCTCGTTTGCCTGATCTCAACCTCTTTTTTGAGAGGAAAGATTTTGGAAAAGGGACGTTTCACTACTGGATGCCACTATCCAAGTATTTAAAGGATCTCCCTCTTCCCCAAAAAATCGTATGTCCTGCTTGAATTTTTTTTCCTCTCTCTCTGAACAGCTGCTTATCACTTGTTTCCCTGTCCATTCCTGTTGATTTAATTAATGCTCCTCTCAATACTCTCCAAGGAAACTAATGGCTTTGTTGGTCACTGAAAGGCGCCAAGTAATTTGCATGACCATTTCCAGTTAAGATTCCTTAGAATGTTGCTGTCAGCTAGCCTTGTTTTACCACAAATTAGTTAAGCTCATGAAAATGTTCAGCTACTACCATGCACAACCCAAAAGTGCAATCAGAAAGAGATAATACCCTTCCCCCATCTCTCCTCCAACACCCCTCGTACTGCAGTAGCTGTAGTCTTATTCCACCAGAACCCAAATAAAGCCGCGGTACAAATAAATAGAAAAGATCCAAAGGTTTTTTAATTTTGTTTAGCCTCTATAATGTCTGCCAGAGCCAAACAGAAAGACCAGTCTTTGGCTTTGACTGCAATACTAAAAGTCCTCCAGAGGCTAAAAATCATGCAAGGGAAAATTGGATTTTAAGGCACAATAAACATGTCTTCATGAGATACTAAAAGCCTTTGCAAAATAAAAATAAATGTTCATGTAAACCAAACACCAGACATCATATATCTCATCAGCTGTAGGCCTGCATGCCCAGCAGAAAAAACATATGCAATACTATAGAGTACAGACTGGGTTTTCAGGCAAGGCAGTTGCTATTTGTGCCTCCATTCCCCAGCCCTTCTGGAAATGAAAATTATTTCTTCTTTCTGTCTCCCCACTCCCACGCCTAAACAACTATTTCCCAGTTCCCATTCCCTCCCCCATCTGTAAAATGAGGAAAATGAAACCAAATCTTAAAAAGCCTCAATACTCCAAACAGAAAACACACTATATAAGACCCAGGTATTATCATACAAAGTAAGCTTGCTTAGGGGCTCAAAGATTTTTTTGTGGATGTAGTCACATATCAAAAGCAGTCTTGAGAGGTCTTACCCAGCACACATGCTGTGAATCTGTAAACTTTTAAGTGGCCATTTGCACATAAAAAACCCCCATGTTTTAAAAACCCTCAGAGATCAAAGCACATCAGAACAGAGATTTAGATAAAAGGAAAGATAACATGGCACAGGGATCCCTAGAGTCAACCCAGTGGTTTTCATGACATTTTAGTCGCATCTTTATTCCTTTCTATCTCAAAAAACCCAAAGGTCAATTTATTTAAATTGGTCAAAGATCAGCTGGAAAGTGAGAAAGACTAGAAATAAACAGGGATTGACGCACAGTGCACCTGAAAGATGCTTTTCAGAGAAGATGCTTTTCTCTGCATTTGGCAAGCACATCCTACACTTGGGGCACTAAATACTATTTCAAGTAAAAGCCCAGGTAGGTTTGTAGAACTCAGCTCGGGTGCATGAGTGACTAAGTACTGCAAATGAACCTTGCTTGCTCTGCAACAGCATATAAAATTGCTCACATGACATAGAACTCTAATCTCATATGGGAACCTGAACGTCCTTCTGATAAGCACAGAACGATATACGAAATATCCAAGGCCATCATTCAGTAGAAATAGCTTCCAGCAAAATAATTTCATCTGCTGCAGAAATTACACCTATATGTGCAAAATCGGACTAAGTCATGCAACTGGGTAACTATATGCACAGAAGGTATTTCATCGTGGTCTCTGGTACTCTCTACTTGCTTGAAAGTAAGCACAATTTGCTGCAGTTTAATCACAAAAGTATATGAAAGAGACATCACAAGTTGTTGCTAAATGCTTTAAGTATGCCCATAAGGCACATCTTTGTGGCTTGCTTTTGCCACCAAAATAGCTTTGCACCATTATATTTTTAAAGAATAATCATGAAACAGAGGGTTGTATGAACTTTTATAACCTTTCTTGAGATAGCAGTCTTCTGGACAGGTTGTGGGACAGGACTAGAAGTGTGGGGCACTGGTTAGGCAAAGGGGCAGTGGTGGTGTATCAGCCCTGGACTGAAATATGACATGACATGCCATCTCTAAAGACACTAGGCAAAGAAAAACCCCTTGCAGAAAAGCACTTGCAAGAACTGTGATGTCTCCCTCACAAAGACAGCACACCCAAATCAAATCGTTTAGCCTTCACTTCTCCACATTCTGAATAGCGGTCAAAACCCGGAGCTGGACCACTGTCAGGAGTGAAAAATGCTCCCCTAGCTCTTTGATGTACAACCCCACATTCAAATTCAAGAATTTATGGACAGCTACAAACAATCAGCCAGACAACATTACTTCGCATTAATCAAGCCACTGCTGACACTTGACAGCAGTGAACACATGATTTGTCTAATTGGTTTTAATAGAGAATACCATCAATTTACCAAAATTATTTTATTAAGCTCTTTAGAAATTACTGAAGTTCCTCAGAAACCCAGACCTTCTGATTCCTTAACAATTAACTTTGCTGCATTGTGAACAGAATTGTTACCTTAATTGAGTAAAATAGACTCATCATAATTTGAAACAAATTTGGCCAAGATACAAAGGCAAGCATCAAGAAAGTTCATACATCCAAACTAAAAGCCAGAAACTGAATGGACCCATCAGCTGGGGATGCGGCATTTAAGAAGAAAGCTATTTTAATACCAAATGGCTATTTTCACCCATTTTTAAACTTATCTTCAGCCCTTTTTTACAATAAGGGATGCAATTTGCTGAAAAACCGTCCTGTGAAGATCATCTTCCTAAAAGGCAATTTGACCACCTAAATAAATACATGTGTTTATGAACCATCTTTCACGGTCACAAGGTACTTCACAGGGCTGGCTAGGACTTTTGAAAGCAGATGCCTGATGGTCTAGAGAAGAGCTGTTTAAATGGGGCTGGGGATTTCCCGAGCAGTGGCAGTAGGACTCTCTGCTCTATACAGCCTTGTAAGGGTGGAGGTGGAAGCAGCAGGAGCCGCCTCTGCGCAGAACGTAATCCTCTCTATACCACCAGGCATCTCCTCGCTGTTAGCCACCTTGCATTTGCTTTCTTATTGCAGTAAGTAATACTTAATTTTTACCAGATGTTCATTCATTGATATCCCCAGAGACTGCTTCAACCACATTCACTTCCCCAGTAGCCTTTTCAAACCGGTGAAGTCTACCAGCAACTCTCTGATTCCTCCCAACCTTTTCACAAATCCTAAGCTGGGATGGATGAAAAGATGGCAGGGGCAGCCTAGCCCTTTCTGTGGGTACAAAAGCCATGTCATTGCAGCAGTCAAAGCTATTGCCACACTGGTTTCCAGTTCCCAGCACTTTCAGTACCTCTAGAAGAGTCTGCAAAAGGTAACAAACACCACAAGCCAGTCATCAAGCAAGGTTAAATTCTGTCGCTGGGACTAGCACCTCTAATTTCTTTTTACTGTATTTTTTTAAGAGAACTCAAGAAGGAAAAAGTTGAAAGCCACTATCCTATTGTAAAAGAAATTTCAGGAGGGCAATTACGCAGCCCCATGGGAGAGACTGCAAAACACAAGCCATATGAACCCTTTTCCTCTCTTTTGTTTTAAAGGTAAAGCAGGCGAACACACAGTGTTTCTCTTGGAAGCAGCACTGGCTGGCTCAAACTCTCCAAACATAAAGTCACTGGCTTGCTTGGGAAATCTATACAAGTGGTACTATTACTTCACATGCTAACAAGACGGCTGGGGTATGGCTAGCCAAGTGTGTGGGTCATGCGGTGCTTTATTTGCTAATGAACACTGAGGGTGGGTTGGCCCTGGGAACAAAAAACTGAGAAACATCGTAACTTGGCTCAGGGCACGCTCTCTGATAAATGCTGGGAATATGAATTGGAACCATATATTTTAAAAATCTGCCTGGAATAAAGATCTCTCTCATACCAGCAGTTCAGGCAGAGGTTTGGGTTTGTTGTTTTGGTGTTTTTTTTTCCCCCACGTTTACTGCCCCTTTGAAACTGGGGTATAGTTTCTATTTGCAAGCTCATTTAAGAGCTTACCTTCCCCAGCATACATGCAAGCTGGGATTTTTGCATCTGTCAGGCTGCAGGGGATGCACCAGAACTCCCAGGTTCTCTCCCAGGCAGGCATCAAGTATTGCCACAGCAGCTAGATGGCTATGGTTACCTTGGAGACCTCCACCTTGCTCCCTGAGTGGGATGCACAGCTATTCCACCCCATCCTAGGCTGCCAGATCTTCACTCCTATGCTGCTGAATTCCCCCTCCAACTCCCTTCACTACACCCTGCTCTCTTTCAGCCTGATTTATTTTTCATTTAAACTACAAAAGTTTGTTTACACAAAGAGGCACTCTTGGCCTCAAAGATATTTTATCTTATTTTCCCATTCCCTTCCCTTGTCCTTATCCAAGCAAAAATCACCCTCACATGCTGTTTGTTCCACACGGAGAAACTCCCCTTTGCCCCTCCTCAGCCCTCCCCACCAGGGCTTTGTATCGGAGTTTTAAGGTGCCCCTTGGACTGCAGCTGAGACTGAGGAAAGGAGGATCAAAGCAGCTGTGAAACATATTTCTAATAATAACAGCAGCGTTATAAACATTAATTAATACATTTTATTTCTAAACCACCACGACAGTCTAGCCCACCCTGCAAAAGATGAGGTACATCTGTTAGTCTCTTCCCTGAAAGCAGTGTTAGAGGAGTCTGTGGGTTTGAGAGGTTTGAACAGTGCCAGCAGTCAGAAAATGCCCCACTTCAGGTAATTTCAGCAGGTTAACATCCCAGCGGCCAGCGACCGGTTC
>NW_010402470.1:56525-79302 GCF_000710305.1 Buceros rhinoceros silvestris | reverse complement strand
TGTACGTTCCGCAGGTTAACGTCCCAGCGGCCAGCGACCGTTGCAGCAGGCAGCCTGGCACACAGTCCACTAAAAAAAAAGAGCTTCCCGCAAAGCATGGGGTTTTTTCAAGTGCTGTCTGAACCCAGAGAATACAGTAAGCCTGTAAGAACAAAAAGATAGGCTGGAGATGTCACTAGCCTCGTTTTGCTCAACTGTCATACACAAACACATGATTTTGCTATTGTTTTCAAGAGATACTTAAACTGTAAGCGTTAACACTCCAGAGCTCTAAAACACTCCTGTAGGTAGAATGGGCATAAAGGTGACAAGAGGCAGGAAAGTACCACGATGACAGCATTAATAATTAAGATCTCACTGCTCTTCCAACAAGGTGTTAAACACAACCAAGTCTCAGCACCTCGGTGTACCTTGCATCAAGTTTTTCTACTGTCCTGGCTGCACCTCGCAATATTGAACAGTGAAGCCCAGTGCAGAGTCAGCACGTAACACTGCGTCAAAGCCAGAAAGGAAATTCAAAACAACCAGGTGGCTTTTGGCCATGTTACTGGGCTCTGGACATGCCCATTGCTGGCACCACCACGAATCCCAGGCAGGATCTGGATGCTAGAGGTTCAACTTCCACTGCTCACTTTCAACACTTCTACCTCTCCATCGCCACGCGTGTGCAAATACAGACCCCAGGAAAAGTGTGATTTTGCGTTTTGCTCTTCAGTGCCAGCAACTGCTTGCTGCATGAGCTATTCCAGAACAAGGACTTGATGGCCCTGGGTTCTCCACAAGCAATATTCATTCCAGCAGGAAGGAAGCGACTCCATTCTTTCCTTTAGAGCTGGGGCAGAGTTGGGCTTTGAAGTCTCACGCAGACACACCCAAGAGGCAAAAAAAACCCCCAAACAGAAAGCAAGAACCCAACATGGATTTGATGGGAAAACTACAATTCAGAAGATGACACATTTGCTGATCCTGAGCCTTTCACTATTGCGTTCCCCGTAAGGGTTTTTTCCTATCGAGTCTTTTTCATTGTCTGAATGAAGGCCCAGTGCAGCTGTGATGCCAGTCATCACCTCACACTTAATTTTACAGGAAAGCAAATTGATATTTAAATTTAAAATCTATACAGGCAGAAGAAACTAGATAGAAAATACCTTAAACACTTTTTAGACTAAACATTAACGCAAATGTTTTTCAACACAATTTTAAAAGCACCTCTACTATTGTAGAAAAGCAATTAAGTTGTACTTTCCTTCTCTACAATACAAAGTCAGAGACTGTTAAATTGATTTTACTGTTTTTTTTTTTTTTTATCTGTGACTCACCAGTCCACCAATCAATGGGGATGCCAAAAACACTTCATGTGTCTATGTCACAAAAGCTTTTTCCTCAAGTAGCAGAGGCAAAAACTAACCCCCAGTGGCTCTAGTCTACAGAGCTTCAAGCTGTAACTCTGGACACAGACATCCTCCACCATTGACAGGTGAAGGAGAATTGTAAGGCTCGACCCAGCCATGTGGTTCCACCCACTTAAACGGGAAGGTGTGATCACAAAATAACACAGTAAAGAGGTGCAGTCTCCTGCGGGCAAGCTCTAAAAGCACTTCAAATGGTTTGAGCTTAAGTGGTCCTATAATTAGGAACTGAGCAGGTTTAAAACACCCGTGTCTGAAAAGGATGAGTTCTGCCTGTTCCTAAACTAGCTGTTTCTGTGCAACTCAGGCAAGTGGAATGCCAAAAAAGAAGGATTTACTCTTAAACAACTCTCAGCTTTTAAGTATGGAAAACAGGATATTTTGGTAGGGGGAACCAGATTAAATTTTAGTAATTCGGTACAACAGTTCAATTCAGCATCATCATTTTCTGTTTCTTTTTGAGCGACAGGCTCTCACCACAAGGAAAATGAAAAATCTAAAAAAGCGAGTTTCAGCTCAAACCTGGAAGTTTAGCCCAAACCGGGACAGTAGAGAACAAGAGTGAAAACAGTTTTACATCCCTTTCAGCAAGCCTTCAGTCTGCCTTTTTTTTTTTTTTTGGTTGTGAATTCTGTTAGGAAGGCTTACCTGAGCTCACAAAGCCCATGCTAAGAGATGGAAAGTCCTGTACTCTGTAAAGCATCACTGCTGTGTCAAGAGATGTTTGAAAATTATTTACCTGGACTAAACTTTTCATCTTTGCTATCTTTAATACTCACTGATGTAATCTGCCCAGTCAGCACATCCACTTCTGACTGTGCAAAAATAATTCACTGTCCTTTCAGACCATCCCCACGGCCTTGCTTAGAGCCAGTTCAGTAGCTGCTTTTAATCATCTTTACCCTTCTAACCAGCCCTCACACTAACTCAAAGCACACCACCCTTTTCACTTTCTTTTTCAAGGGCAGCAAGAGGGATCAAGATGAGAATAGCTAAAATATAAAACAGATGTTTTAATGTTTGTGATCTTTAATGTTTCCCCAAGTTTTCACTACCATGTAATTTTAAGGGCTAATTATGAAATTACTGTCTACGTTCAAAAGAATTTTCCTCCAAACCAACATCCAAGTCCCTTACCAACATCCAAAGCACCCACAGAGACATTTTAGTAGAAGTAACAGTCCCATGTCGAGTGGGCTGCTCAGCTAATCCTCCCCCCCCATATTATCTGACAGGGTCTCAAAAGTACGATACTTTCTGGTAATTTTCAATCACTAAAGCTAAAACAGAACAGATGCCAGTCTGTGTTAGTATTACAGTAAGCTTTATAACCCTAAACACAACATATCCATAATGTGGTAGATGCCACTGGCTTGTCTTCCTGATGTTCACATTTGAAGAAACCAAACTAAATAAAAATCCTTTTTCTTTGAATTGAACTTGACAGCCTAAGTTTCCGGACTGGTCTGATCTTGCACTTTGTGGGTTCACGCCAAGGGAGACAGCGGTATGATTCACAGCGGAGGGGGAGTGGAGGGAAAAGAGTTTCACTTTCAAGAAAGGTGGGATCTGGAGAAGCCTGGAGGGGACAAGAGAGCTGGCCTGCAACTTCACTTTGGGCACAAAGACAGTTCATTTCACCCATACGCTCCCTTTCTCTGCTCTTCAATTCTTCACTGCCTGCCCTTAGGTGTGATTTACTAAAGGCTTTACACAGACACTTCTCAGTCTTCAGCTGCAGATGAATGGTCACTATAAGAAATGCTCAAAATCAAACTGTTACGATTAGGGACATATTTAACATCCCCTAAACAGCAGGTCAGCTTTTAGAACCAGTTTGTGATCTGTAATTGTAGTCTTCAGCTAGAAGTTTTCTGACTGAAAATATTTTATCCGCTTCTGGTTTAGCCAATACCACTCCCCAGTCAGCCAGTTATTTGCTCTCAGGATCTTCACGTTTCTAGCAGCTGAATCCAAGATGCAACTAATGCAAGCATAGTCCAAAGAGACTCATCTGAAAGAGCACAAGCAAGGATACCGTAGGGGTGCACTGACAGCCTGCTGCTTGCGTTCAGCTTGACTATTGTGTTGCCTTGCTGTCAATACACGTTTGCCAATTCCGGTAACCACATTTTATAAACCAGTTGTTATTAGTAGGAATTATAAGCCACGTGCACACACACAAAGGACTCCACAGCTTCCACACATGGAAAAGAAACTTCAGATTATCTTAAAAGCTATATAAAGTTCATGAAAAATTTCTAGTGTACTTAAAAGTTTGCAATGAAGGAGTTGGAAAGCAGAGAGCGTACTGTGCTCAGCTCCATCTCTAACCACCTGGAGTGAAGTCTCCTGGACTTTACAATGAGCATCTGTGACAGCAATCATCTTGGTTAGGAACAGAACTGGATGCTTCCAAGACAAATGTAACAAAGCCAACCATTCTGCACATTCACGCGAGTAAAATAAGCTTTGAGATTGTCACAAGCACCCCTGCGATGCAGAGCTTTGGAGAAACAAAGATTCCTTGCCCATCTTCACTATTACAATTCTCTTTGGGGATCTGTGGTTGCTCCGTAATTGCTGCTCTACACAGCAGACCTGTGTAGTTGCTTTCACATTCACACTGCGAACCAACTAATTTTGTCAACAAAGATAAAGTTCACTTCCAGCCCTGGAGAGCTCTCACAAATACAGACTGATAGAGGGGGGTGAGGGGAGCAAAGCTTTGAAAGCTCTAAAAGTAACTGAATTTATCTAATGTGCACTTTTCAGTCTCAGAATGTATGGCAACCCACAAAAACATGTTTAAAAATTCAGCCAAACACACTGAGAGGGGAGCAAAACTCACCCAGGTAAGGCGATGTGTCATCAAATGACTAATGGTACCACTAAGACTCAATCGACAGCAAGACAATGACAAGCAAAATATATTGCTTCATTTCATTTTTCCCTCATGCTCCCTCAATAAATCCAAGGCAGGGAAAGCAAGTTTTGAAAGCACAGAATGGTAACAGAGAACAACAAAAAAACCAGCAATAAACCCCAGCAAAATCAGAGGAAAACACACAACAGAGCAAGGGAAATAAATTCCACTTTTATGTCTGCAAAACCATGGCTGCCTGCAGAACCATGCTGTGCACACTGCTGCAATACCACGAGTACATCTATCCCTGCACTGCTGCGACTGGCCTCCCCCAAGCCAGACTGACAGATCTCTGCAGCGGGGAAGATGGACAAGCTTCCCTGTGTTCAGTGCACACAGCTAGTTATCACCGGTATTTTCTGAGTTCGTGCCCTAACTTGTTCCACTCGCACACCTGTGTCTCAAGGTTCTTCTTCCTTTTCTCCCGAACAGAATTTTTCTGAGCTTTTGCTTTATTAAAGCCCCATATTATTTGGCTGTTAGATAGATCACAGAGCACTCCTTTTCCCACCCCATCCCAGGGATGAGGTTGTCCAAGACAAGTATCTGCATGCTACCCTTTCTACTATAACTTTCAGGAACAGAGAGCAGTGTTGGGATGACAGTCACCTGTAGTTAGTCACGTAACAGTAGAAAACGTCTTTGACACTCCTGTTACTTTAAAATATTAAAAGTGCTGCTCTTGCACATTCTGCCATGTAGAATAGGGAGGAAAAACACGCATGGAGCTTTTCAATGGAAATTGTTTCAGCGGATTTGGCATGCGATGTTTTGAAAGAGTCACAAAACAAAGCTAATCCATGGATATCAACTTCACTCTAAATGTTTCTGTAATACACAAACGCCGATTGAAATTCACCATGAAGTCAAGAGTTAACAAGTTCGAACTGACCAGACTGCAGTGTCATTTACCTCCCCACCCAGAAGGATGTACGTCCTGAACTGCTTTGCCAAGTAGTAAAAATCGCAATCATGTTTTCTAGGAATAGTTAACTGGAAAGGTTTGTGTTTCTCCGTTTTCTCTCAACCTCTAGCAGCAAGGGGGAAAAAAATCCAGCCTTTTATCTACTCATCAATTTAACAAAATGTCAAAAACACACAGGATCACTTGAGCATATTGGTTTGACTCTGTTATTGGACCATATAATTTCAACAGCCTGTGGTTTTATTGTCCACAGAAAGCAGTAACTTACTGAAGTGAAAACAACCGTGGTACTGCATTTGTGGTACAGCACCACACCACACTCACAACCTTAAAGCTGAAACTTGTTTGTATTTTCTCATATGCAGAAGTTGTCGAGACTTTTTGAAACAAACAATTCTTTTCTGTCTTTAAAAAAGTAAATAGGTGTCAATACAGCTTTATAGTTAATTAAATCAACATGGAAAGTCATCATACGCTTTACAGGGACCGCTTTATCTGAAATGACTCGGCTCTGTCCTGTCAGAGGCCAGCCCACACCGATACTGCTGCACCAAAACCAGATTTCATTCCTCACCCTCCCCGCACCACCTATCTCTAGTATTTATGGGCAGCCTGGTAACGGGGATTAGTCTATGACTTATCAGGCATCTATAAGGCACGTTAACATGGAATTAAGGCCTTTAGCATAACCAATAATGATGGGTAGTGTTATTTACCTGAAGAAGAAAGGATCACCGCTGTCACAGCTGCAGCTCATTCCAGTGAGTATAATTTAGTTCAATCATTTATAGGTGCTGCCTCGCTTACGCTTTCCATTTTAATTTCCTTGTACTCCTTGTACTAAATCTCACCATATTTAGAAAGACAGTTTGGATGTCCTACGTAATAACCTGTGATGGTAACCAAAGGGAAAGCCTGCCATGCACTATTTTGCCCAAGTGAGATCCACTGACCAGTCACATCACCTAAAGAGTAAACCTGCAAACCCAGACACGCACACACCTGGGGCACAGCCGGTCCTGCCGACCGCAACGCCATGACTCACACCTGCTTGTAAATGTTTGAGGAACAGATGGAGACCTAATGCATACAAATAGGTCTGAGGTCACACTTCAGGTCCCCAAGACTTTTTCTGACTCTTCCCTTTCCTTGATGCAGCAGAACAGTTGTATTTAAAGCTGTATGGTGCTCTGCATGAATAGGACACACAACCGCACCAAATTCTGTCCACGCTGTCATTTCTTCTATCCCTAAGCTAAACTCAAGACACCACTTTTTGTTCATCCATCATAAAAATAGCTAAACACCATCAGCAGAGATGATTCCCAAGCAGATACAAGAGAGCCGTTAAGCTGGCCTCCCCAGCCCTCCAGCTCCCAGAGGTAGCTGGGAACATGCACACGGGATCCCTGCTAGGATTCTCTTCCCATCCCTCTTCCACAGGGTAATTTCCCTCAACTGGGCCTATTTTGCAAAACAAGAAAATAATGGCAAATCACAATCAAACAATTATTTTTCAAATAAGAATCACTGTTTCCCTGCTGTGGATTTCTTCCTCTCACACAACACTAATGATTTAGAAAATCCGACTTTTTTTTTTTTTTTTTTAAACACAGCAAGCACTCAGGGGCTGCCCCACAGCGCTGCCATGAAGGAGATGCACATGTCAGGCAAGCAGACCACAACAAATTCGTAATTCTCTTATGAGATTAATATAACAATTCTATAAACACCTCCGAAGAGTTTACTCTTGAGCAGCCTTCAAGACTTAAGACCATCAAGGTATTATTATGTGCATTGAGACAGCTGATTTGGAGTCCAGATTAAGAGATTTCACAGGAGGAACAGGTGGGCAACAAGGAGTTCTTGTTGAAAAAACCACCATGACAATGAGTAAAAGGTGGAAAAATTTCTGAACAACATCCATTGGATTTTTCTTTCAAGTCTGTGAGCTTCCTGACCAATTTTGCTAGTGATTAGCAAAAGAAGCCCTTCAAAAGCCTGTTCATTCACAAGCCCACTCATTTATTTTCCATATGCATGATGGGATCTTGGCACATACGTAGACACTTGAGAAGAGATTATTTTCATCCGCCAATATAGTTATGACTTTGCTAATGTGTCTTTCTTGTCCAGGATATTTTTAAGCAATCTGAAGACTAATGAATCATATGGAAGAAGAATGTTACTGGGCAGAATACATGAGGCATGAAAAAAGAAGATGGACAGCTGAACAATTAATTTTCGATTACAATTAAGTGAGGACATTTTCTGAGAGCATTTACTCAGAAAAGACATCTTTGGGATTTCAGTCACTCTCTGTGACATGAGCAAGATCATTCAAACTTGACAGGTTCACACAAACAGAAAATGTCTAGTGAATTTTACAGACTAAGCAAGTTAATTTTGCACATAAAATATGAATACACAGAGGAGAGATGTAGTTCTTAAAACTGAATTAATTCCAGGCCCTAAAGCACAGACTGGGTGTGTCTGAGCTTGGGCTGCTCATCGAAGAGGCCTATTCTGCTAAGGCTTAATGTCATCATACACCATCATCTCGTGAAATTGCCCTGAAACGTTCTCAAAGTGGTTAGTAAAACTCTGGCTCTACCAAATTATTTTCAAATTGGTGTTACTCTTACTTTTAAAAATAGAAAGCAAATAAATTATCATCTGTTCGGAGAAGGGCGAAGTTCGATGGGTCTGTGTGACAATCTCCCATTTTACTTTGATTCAGTTAACACATGGAGAAAAGAAAGGGAGAATTCATAAGCCAACTAAATTTAAAGAAAACAAAAGCTGGATTACAACCGTGAGGTATTTCGAACACAATAAGCTCAAACACTTCAAGCTCAGAATTACAACATTCAAAGGAAAGCAGGCTGGAACAGACTAGGGAAAAAAAAACCTATGGACCATTAAGTCAGCAGCAGCAAAGGAAAAAACATGTTTCAGGGAGCTTTTTAATTACCTTACAAGTATTAACCCTTACTAAGTATTAATTAGGGAAGGTTGTTTCTGAAGTGCAACACGGTGTATAAAATACTGTCCAACCAGGAACTCCTTTGGGGGAAAAATACAAAGTTACGTGCTAATAACGAGACCAGGAGGAAAGGGTCAGCAGGATAGATGAGCTCTGCATTACCTGGCAACACTGCATCCAGGCTTTACAGGACTGTGAGTAGGAAAAGACAAGCTCTGTTCAAGGACATGCCAATTGAAATCTTGGTTATACAAACTGGAGGGTAAAGACACCCCTGAAAGAGGAGCAAACACCCATAGAAGGAGCATTACGGTACTTTTTAATTATTATTATTGGAAGAGACTTTCAGCGAGTGAGGGATTAATCCGTCTGCTTTATGCATTCAATTTATTCATACACACATCATGTTTGTTCATTATATCGCTCTTTCAAGTCGTGCACATACACATAGAGTTCATCCGAAGCCTGAAACAACCCACCTCCGAGCAGATGCAAGTCTTGTAAAAGATTAATAGGCACAACAAGTAATCTTGGCTGCAGGGGGAAAAATATCCTAGTTAAATATTTCAGCGCTTTCATCAAACATCTGTCCTCTACACTGTGCTTGATAGAATGGCAAGGTAGCTTCTCACAAAGATTAACAGACATCTGCTCAACTAAAACCAACGCGTTCAGCGGAGCGCTAGCTAACTGCTGAGCACAGCACCTTGGAGTAGCTCAGCATCCCATTACGAGCCTGTGAAGACGTTCCACTATTAGCTATCTTCAAAAAGCATCCCTCTGAAGATAACAGCACGGGTGGGGGTTTACCTTAATACCAAATCACCTGGCACAATACATGTAAACTGCACTGGGAGCCTGCTCCAGGGTGGGAGGCAGAGGGAGACATACACCCAGAGCGGCACACAAGCTAGCTCACTTCTTGCTGCCCTGCCTTTACAAATGGCCATTAAACTGCGAGCAGCACTAGGTTTCAGAGCCAAACAAATAAGGCTGCTGGGAAATGGCAGTGGCTAGTTTTGAGCATCCTCTCTCCCAACCGTCAATATAGAAAGAATAGGCGAGTTTTGAAACACTTTACACACGTTCAAGTGCAAGGGAGATGTGGATGTCAAACAGCCTTGCAATCTGACGGGCTGCCAGGGGCTCCTCAAAGAAATTAGCAGATTCGGGGTTTCTAGCTCATCTTGCCTTGCACACTGCAGAACCCCAGGGTAACATAAATGCTCTCACTTCCCTCCCATAGCCAGGCAGAGGTCACATCCCTGTGCAGTCCATTGCCAGCCCCAAGGGCACCCAGCCACACGATTCTCTCCTCTTACAATAGGTCATCCTCACACACACTCCTCCCTGTCCCAACACAAACCTCTTCAGCTGCTGCTACCACCCCACATAGGAGGAGCAGAGGAGACACAAGACACTCATGTGCGTGACAGCTTCTGGAAATGCTGAGGGGGAACCTTTCCAAGCAGCCTTTGCCACCCAAATTCTCTGGACCTACCAGCCAGAGAAATAAAAGAGTGTTAAAACTTGGCAGGATCGCTTAACCCTGCTCCAGTGTCAAAGGACTTCTTGTGGCACCACATGATGCTTCCAGCATCCATCACTCAAATGCTGTGTTGTGGTACAGCTTTTTTTTTGTAGAAATGTTACAAGCCAAGGATTATCAACATACATCTTCATCACCTGGTGCCTCTTACCAAGCACAGACTGAAGGGATTTCCCTGAAGCTGTAAGCAGCGCAGAAGCACAATTATCCTAATAGCAACTTTCCTCCCAGAAGAGCATACCCGTTTTTCAATGGGCACTAAAAATAAAAATAATTTTAAATGAGGCACCCAATGAACAAGCTGACTTTTTTCTCAAATGAGAGCAATGAAGTACTTAAAGTATGTAGCATTTAATAATATTTAAAATATAGAGGCAATAGCCAGGCTTTAACGGCTCAGAGCCGCCATTAAAATTAATACAGCTACCTACTAATTATCTCTGAGGATCAGTCCACTGGGTTCCTTGAGGATTTGCACTCCTCCAGTTTAAAAACACTGTTTAATCTCTTCTCAGTCTCCCTCACCTTATTTTAAATAAGCATGCAACACAATGATCTTTTCTTGCTCCCTTAGTTTTAAAAGCTGTTCTACATTTCAGATCGCCATCCACAACAGACAGAAACCAACAAAGAGAACAACAAATACACCCACCAGCTGGACAAATACCAAGTCAGTAACAATAAGTCAGCAACAACTGCCTGCACCATGTCTTGCGCAGAGACCGACAATAAGTTAGGTCAAAGTTCCAAGACTGCTGTCACACAAGAACTTTTCTCGCTGAACACATCAGGCACTTCCACTCAAACAACAAAAATCACGCTCTTTCCACAATTCTGTGGGCTTAGTAAGATTCATCCACTGTTTTGAGCTCCCCCTCAAAATTTTGTGTTTCTGGGTATGAGACTTGCTCCCATGAAGGACGCATAGGTGACACGAGGGATTTGCATCCACCTTCTCCTGAGTTGCGGGCAACGGCTGCTCAGGCAGCTCCCGCTCCCAACGCTGCTGGCCTCTGCTCCATGCAGTCACTGACTGAATGCCAGACCAAGCCCAGCCTGCTCTTGAGGGGCTCTCCTCTGAAGTCGTGCTCAATGGACCAGTAGAGGACCAGCAGACAGCTCCTGCCTCAAACTGTTTAACTAACACCGAATTACAGTGAACAAGAGGCGACGCATGATCTGCATCCGTGGCACAGAATCGGCCTTTGGCGGCTCAGACCTGCTCCCCCTTTCCCAGTCACGTGCCTTGGGAGCTGCACTAACATCCAGGAAAACACAGGTTAGCTGGAACCCGCTACAGCACCGACTCTCTCTTTCCCAGTCACGTGCCTTGGGAGCTGCACTAACATCCAGGAAAACACAGGTTAGCTGGAACCCGCTACAGCAAGCAATATTTTCTTGTGTTTTTTCTTTTTCTTCCCTTTTTCTTTTAAACAATGCAATTCTGTCAAAGGAAAGCAAGATTTGAAGTAAACTAGATTTGACTCCCTGCCTTCTCCTCCATGCCCTGAAATCTCTCAGCTGTACATCACTCTTTCAGCAACCCTGGCATACCTGTGCCAGTCTAAGGTCTCCCCTGCCAGCTGGCCTGTGCCAGAAAGGTCAGCTATTAGAAACTTGACCTCCCCTATAGCAAATAGCTTTGATCAGCAATACTAAAAAAAGGATTCAAGAGGGACTACGTGGAGGTGTGCAGTAAAAGCAGTTGTTATCCATGCTATTCGCATGTAGCTGCCCTGGTTAACCAAGACATGTCTTATTTAGGTGCTGCTTCTTTCCACTACACCCCTCATTCTCCTGATTCCTGCATGAAGCTACCCAAGGTTTACAAGGGAAAAGCAGATTCAGAGAGCAGAGGAAGGAGACTTGCCCCATCAGATGGGGAAGGAAGGAGCTATGCTGTAAAGTAAACCTGTATGAATATTCAAACATTGCTCAGCTTCCATCCCTCTGCAGGAAGCATGCTGATGTTTGAGAGTCCACTTCATTAACTCGGCATCAAACCCAGAGCATCTCCTCAACCGATACTCAGAGAGATTTCTGATGACAGCAGGTCTAATCAGCAAGAGCACACCCACAACGGTGAAAAGGTGTACTACGTTTGTAAAAAACAGCTTAAAAATCGAAGAACATCTGTCCCTCCCCAGAGCTGACAAACCATACCACCAGCTTCAGAGCAAGACCGTTAAAGGGAGAATCTCAGAGAAAGAAAGTTTCTGGTGCCCAGCCCTGCGTGCTCAGCAAACTCGTGATTCCCAGCTGATACATCTCACATGCAACAAGCACCTCTGTGTCAGACCTCTGCACCTCAAAGGTGCAGACAGGTACTTATCTGGGACCTTTTAGAAAAGGTTCCATACTTAGTTCTGTTCTGCGAGATTTCTCTGAAAATTTCATTGCCTCTTTACCTAGTTAAGGTCTGGTACTTCGTCTACACAGAAGCCATATGTCAAAATACCCTGTTGAAATTTCCCACAGAAACAGTATGCAAAATGGATTGCTTTCACGTCTGAGTGACTCTCCTCCTGTTCAGGAGAGGGCTATCATGTTTTCCATAACTTGCTCAGTTTATTGTTTGCAGTCAGACAGCACCACTAGCATTGTTACTGCCAAGTAAACCATGATATTATTATTCTCCTGAGACTTAATCCACAACTCGCTGAAGACAATGGTAAGCCTCCCTTTCTACAGGCTGCACACGAGCTCACTCAGCCACACTGCAGTTAAGTACACATTTAAGACATGAAAACCACCACTAACACCAGTCAGGAGAGGGTGGATGAACATGCAAGCGCTCAGCCCCATGCACAGTTTCACGTTGGTTCCCCACCCCACGCACAAGTTTCTGTTGGGCACAAAGATCACAAAAGGCCACTCTTCAAGGTGCTGCTATTAGAATGTTTTCAGCTCTGACACATCAAACCAAGCATCCCCAGAAGAGCACCACAGGCATTTAGCAGCATCACTGGATTCATTTAGTAAAGCCTTTGCAGAGATTCATAGGAGAGTAAAAATAAAACCTTCCAAGTGTGGCCACTGCTTCTCACTTTTGTCCTGCTAAGAGGCTGCATCAGCATATCTTAAGCGAGAAGGGAACATGCACATTTCCACCTTGAACCCTTTCCCGGCCATGCCCTCTCTTCAGAGCCACTTTTGTTCTATCAACCACCTTGAAAGCAGAGAAACACACTTTCTCTTTCAAACACAAATGCCAGATGTCCCTATGTCTGACATACGCTTTCTTTTGACATTTTCCTATTATGCAAAAAAAAAAAAAGGAAAATATTTAAAAGGCAGCAAATTAAAGTCTGATAAAGTAAAAAATTACCCACTGCAAAGCAAAACATATGATAATTGATTCAGCACCCACAAAGTTTAGTGAAATTCTTTCAAAGACATTTGTTGATATAAATATCAACAAGAGCATCCAGATTTACAGCAGCAGGAGGAAGAGGGGAACAGTATGCAGCAAGGCTTGGAAGGGATATAAATCTGCCTGCTTCAAGAGCAACTTAAGCTCTGAACTGTTATATAAATATAACAGTTGGAAACTTTCTGTGTCAACAGTCACTCCCTTCTCTCAATTGGCTTGCTTTCTCCTTCAAACACCATCAGCAGAGCCGTCTCTCCTCCCCGCCGGCGCAGCTCCCCAAGCCCCTGCAGATGCTCTCTGCTCTGCTCCAAGCCCCACTGCTGGCCCAGGACACCCCTGGCTCAGACCTGCAGCACAGTTTCAAGCTGTGCCTCCTACCGGCACCTCAGCGAAGGAAAAGGGACAAGGCACCATCTTTGAGAAGCTGTGATGAACCCTTAAGCACTCCACAGCCATCATAACTCTGTGTTTGACCCAGATGGGCAAGGGAGCGATGACATTTAAGAAAAGTATAACCATGCAAGACGAGGTGAACTCTTAGTGAAGTTAGTACCATCCAAAGGGAGGTCACAGCAATGTCCTCCTCCGGCAGGGAGGCAGCAGGGCCCGCACGGCAAGGTAAGCACCAAGCAAACGGTCCTGCTGCCCAGAGGGCCCACTCATCGATTTCGCAGTTTGAGGGCCAGTGCTTCCACGCTGCATCATCATCAGCTATTTACTCAAGTCACAGATGACAACTAGCAGGGGAAAGCCCTGCCAAGACTTGCCGACCTGGAAACTGGGACATGAGAGACTTACTAGCAACACTATGTTTTATAACAGCAGGAACCTTCCAATACTTAAAAACAAACAAACAAAAAGCCAACCAACCAAACAAAAAACAAACAAAAAAACCCGAGAGAGGTCATTCCTCGAGCCCTGCTGTTTGAGCTACAGTCCCCGACTGCCTCCACACGCACACGTGTCTGTGTTGTGCAAGGCTGCGTACCTGTGGATGCAACTTTCCAGAAAATTCAGTAACAGTGTGATGAAAGGATTGTTTTCAAAGCTTCAAATCCAGGTGCTTAGAGCTAATTAACTCCATTATGAGACTTCAAAGGGGAAAAAATGTATTTTTTAAAAATCAAAAAGAAAGTAATTTTCTTTCCACAGCTATAAAGTGCTACAAAATCCATTTTATCTTTATGCATCCCACATCTTCTTTACAATGCTTTTGAATGCTGTGCATGAAATTCTATTAATTTATAAGTATTATTAAAGGCATCTGAATTTAATATTCAAACGGCCAAGGATTTTTTTCCTTTTTGTAACAGCATAAAACAAAAGACCCTCTCATTACGTGTGCCCAGTGAAGAAACATAGCTAAGCAAGGCCAGCATCCACCTAGCACCTGCAGTAACATTTAAACAGCAGAGACAATATTCCTTGAACCCTAAAAACATGCATGATCTCTTCCTTAACCACCTTCCTTCTTCAATCATGCAGCTGATGACCTTCCCTTCCAGTGAAGCCAAACTACTTCCCAGAACCTCCACCAAGCCCCCTAACCCAAGAGGTTTCCACAGCACACTGCGGCTCAGCTGCTCCACACCACGAGTCAGCCCTTCCTGGAAAAGCCAAATCTCCCTCTCCCAGCTGAGCCCCACAGCTGAATTCCCTCTGACCCCTGGATCCTAAAATTCCTGTATTAACCCGTGACTGCATAATTACTGAGAGAAGACAGGATGGTAAAGGGAATTCATAAATCATTCATTTTTCTCTGAAAAATGAAAAACTACTGCAGGCAAACTTTCCACTGATGTTTTGGTTGCTGCATTGAAAGCAACTGTGTGTTTTGATCAGACAGTTGTCTTGCATGATTCATTGCGAGGCCATTAAAAGAACCATACTTTCAGATTTGAAGATTATTTGCGCTACAGCACATTACCTTCCCCAGTAGTCTGTCTCCTCAGCACCAACAGCCCTTTACCTTACTGCTTTCTCAATAATATGGAAGAAAACGACGCACAAGAAGAAAAGCATCCATACTGCCCTATCCATGGATCAGCCTGGCAGATACAATTCTCACAGGCCGGAAAGAGGGGAAATTCAGCCGTTGGCAAATTTTCAGCAACCAATATTCCTTAGAAACATATAGATTTGATTAAAATCATTTGCTTTCTGTCCAAAGACGGAAGAAGAAAATGAATGGTGCTCTTTGTTAGCCATCGGTCTTCCCCACTTGTCCATGTGCCAGATGGCACCGCACTTCACAATAAGGAACAATAAGCAAAGAGTCAGTTGTGCAGTAAGTTTGCTTATAATCACTTAATCTCAAACAAACAAAAGGAGAATAAGCATGGAAAGAGGGAAAGAAGAATATTAACTCAGTGTTCATTCACTTTATTGTTTTTTTAAAATAAAACCCCGCTCTCGACAATGCTAATTGTTTGTTGACATTTCTGAAATTTCTACTCTCCCCAAATGGATTTTGCATTTTTAAGAGAGTTTCAAGTGGAGCATGACCAGCTTGTTATTAAATAGCAGAATGGAAATATTTATAACCTGCCAGAGAAACCTGTATCATATGGCACTGAAAAACATCCTCTTCCCCAGCCCCAGGAGCAACCACACTTCATAGCTGAGAAAGCAAGCGGGTGGGAGGACACGAACAAGAAACATACACCAGCCCCACCAAGATTTCCCTCAAAACAAAATCCAATTACAGGTCTAGTTCGTCCAGATAACTGTTAAAAACAAACTATCAGCATCTTTTACTTTTTAAGAGAGAACTTCACGTGTAAATCACCGAGACTCACAGGAGGAACCCTATGGTGCCATTTTCACAGTCACACTTCAGAATATAGCTGCACTTTAAGATTTGATACCGTTTAACAGCATCTGTTGGTATTGTGCCAATAGCATATGCTGGGAGCAGATACGGATTCGAATGCCAGCAACAATATGTATTTTAAACCTAGTGAAAGAACAACAGAGCAAGGGGAACAGCAAGACTTCTGAGCGAGAAGCAGAGCCTGGATGAACTCCCATGGCCAAACTCAAACCCCAAATTAGCAGCAGGTTCATGATTAATGGTGAATCAGTGCTATGGAATAGCTACATCAGATCAGAGTCCCCAGGTGACAGAGGCAGAAGAAACCAAGCCGATTTGCCCGAGCACGAGCAGCGTGAGAGCCAGGAGGAGAACGGGAAGTTTCCTGGCTCTCACCACCGTGCAGGATGCACAACTGGCTGCCTCTGCGATTTATAAAGCAAGAGAGCCCCCCTCCCACTGCTCCCCTTTCTAGACCTGATGCAAAATATCACCAAGGGGAAGGGTGTGGAAAAGGCAATTGGCATACTGAACTGGGGGTTGAGTAACACTCCAAAGGTCAGTGAACTAGTTCTCTTAAAACAAGCATGCAAAGAACATTTGGGCTTTGCTCTTTAGTGTTGGAAACAATGCAACAGGCATTGCAAAGACGGCGCATGCTGCAGCCTAGCCTGGACCAGGAGGCCTCGTGTTTTGGAACGCGTGGGACATGTTCCCTCTCTCTCCAAGGATCTCACAGACACCCACAAAAAAAAACAAAAAAAAAACCAGGAAAAAAAAAATCCCAAACCCTTGAAAATTTTGGCCCTGTCAGTACTGGCAGATGAAATAATCCTAGGGGAAACATTACTGCCTCGGCTCTAACGGATCGGATTTAGACAGCCGGGATTCATTCTTTTGGCTCTGTTGTTGACCTGCTGCTTGAGCCTATTCATCTCCCCTCTGTACTTCTGTTTGCTCATCTGCAAAATGAGCAAGATACTAATCTCCTGTTCAAAGCATTTTAAAACTGTGGATGGAATAGCTAAGTGCTGCTGGTGTGAAGAATCTCACATCACTTGCAACCTTTTTTCCAGCTGTTAAGTAGTTAATTGCTCAATCTGAAGTGATCAGATGGTTTCCTTCTCTAACCAGTCCTTCCTATCAAATTGAAATCTTGAAGTATCACTAAAAACATCTTGCGGAATTAATGGTTTAATTTCTCTACCATATGCATTCATTTCCCATCTGACAGTTTGGTGGGGTCCAAAGTCAGGCAGGCAAGAAGCTCTAGAAAAAAAATAAGTAACAGAAATAACACTTCCCCTGCCCCCTAATAAAACAAATAAACAACCAACCCCCCCCAAACCAACCTACAGTAACCAACTCACCTGAACTCCAGAACATTAAGAAAAATTATATCTGCCTAATACAGTAAATCTAACAGCAATAGCCCCACGGTTACTGTATCACCCAGCACTGAACCATCTCAGGCTCTTAAACTACTTCATGGGGAAAAAAGTCTCAAGCAAGTCTTGGCAGTATCTTGAAGTGGAGCAAAGCGAAAACCAGCCCAAGTTACAATACTGCAAGCTGTTTGTGTTCAAAGTAACTTAATCTTCTAATACAGCTGTGTACTTTAAAGGCACAGAGGAAGGAGCTTTGAGGCATTATCTGCTGCACAGAGGATCCAGGGTAAGCAATATTGGCTGGCGCTGCTCAGCTCCGGGCTGCGGCGTGGGGGTAGGTCAAGGCTGGCAACAGCTGGAGAAAGAGTAAACTAATACTGAGGGTCAACATTGTGTGCTGTCTGATGTAGGTTAAAATTGCTCTGATCAGTACATGCCCCAATTTAGGGATGAAATCTTGGACGTAGCTCTGAAGCTGGCTGCACAGTGGGAGCGTGTAGATGCAATCAGTAAAAACATAGATCTAAACGAGCACAGAGCACTCCTATATGTAAATATCTTTAAAACGAAAAAGACAGAACACATGCAAGTGGCAGAGAAAGTTCTTATTCCTATAGAAAACCTAGGGAAGGGAGGCACAGGGAGATAAGCTGTGAAACACCAGAACTGAGCACTGGATTTAAGTCCCAATATCACACATATAACCAGCCTCTCTAGTCTAACCAGCCTGAAACTAAGCACCACTCAACACAGACCAGGACAGATACTCAGCTTTCCAAGATATCGCCTCATTTTCTATCCTCACACCAACAAAACAGCATCATCTTAGGCTTTCATATTAGTTGCAGACATTCCCACGGATGAGAAATTTTTTTCTTTTTTAAAGTAATTTATTTTTAATGAACTCAGTTCCCATTTCAGTTTCTCCAAAAGACACAAAGCTATCACCAGAGACCTGGCAAATTATGCACCTTTAAGGATAAGGTGAACTTCAGACTTTAAAACAAAAATAAAGCTTAAACCAAGATAAAGCGTTTTGCAGAGTAGAAATGCCAAAGACATTTAGCGTTACAGTGGGACTCCCTCTCTCCCTCCCTCTCCTCCTCCCTCCCTCCCCTTGGAGAGCAAAAAGGAAAATATCAAAGAGTGACAAACAGAGAAGAAAGGGAGCGTGCCTATCAGGTTGTCAATCTGCCAATAAATCCCAGAGCTCCGCTAATGCCTTCAGTTCCCTGACACGTCTCACACTGTTTAAAGACACTGTGATGTGCACTGGAAGAATTCAGGGAGGTGGAAGCAAAGCCCAAGGCCTTTATGCTTAACTGTTGAGGAAGAAAAGGGAAGAGGAGAAAACTCTTCAGCTACAAGGACTTAAGAGACTTCGGTGCTGAAGCGCACCTGCAGCCTCTCCCATTTATCACCGTGTCTTTGTATTTTATAGATTTGCACTTTATGCTGATATCCAGCCTGACGTGTGAATATCTGACAAAGGCTGACGGAGAGTCAGAGAACAGCTGCTCACCTAACATTCACCACGCTGAAAAAAAGAGGTGGGGAAAAAAGCCACCATTGCATCACCAATTAAAAACTAGGTTTATTTTTCCCTCCAGCAGATAAAACACAGTGGACTCCCAAAACACTGAACCCTTTGAGGTCAAACACTGCCCCATCTAGATTAGAGATCTTGAAATGGGCTTCAAAAGCACTACAGTTCATCAGAGCAGATTTACACTAAAACCACTCCTGCTGCTCATCTTCATCACCGTAACTCTCTCAAAGTGCCAAGTGAGGTCAAGACCTTGCTGCCTCCACAAACACACACTCAACTTTTTATACTTCTTCCTAAGACTTAGTAGACCTGGCTTTCCAGCAGCGGATTAACAATCACAGTAACGTATTTGTAAGACAGCTTGAATGAATTGCGGTTCTGTAGCAGCATTAAATTGAGACTGACTTCCAAAATCATATTTTGCATCAAAACTGAATTACATCATCTTTTCCGAACACCTGCCAGGCCACTATGGATACGGATTCACTTCGGTAGAAAACAGAGCTGGACACAGGCCATGAAATGTCCAAGTGCATCCCAAAACTCCCGTCCCTTGCGTTTTCCATTTTAAATCCCCAGAACGTTTCCTTCAGTCTTTCTAGCATATGTTAAGTAAGGCACATACTGTATTTCTTTCTTCCCCTCCCTTTTTTTGTATTTTAAAGAAACTTAATAAATCTTTCTGAATTTTCCTTTATTTTTTGAGGCTGGTCATTAACAGGCACATGTACAACTGAGGCTGTTGAAAAGCGTACCATTCTCTGGTTTCTGCTTTTCACCTCTTTAAGTGCACAGGCATTTCCTGCAGCACTTACCCACACAGGCATTTCAGGGCCCGATTTTTCCCCCAAGCACACAGCACTCAGTGCTTCTGGAGCGTTCCCCCGGCACGACCTAAGTTCTCCCACGGAAAGACTCCAGAACAAGAAAAACCAGGCAGCGATCAAACATCATTATGGCCAGACTCTTTGATATTTGCATGCTGTATCAAAGCTAAAGAACAATTCATTTAAAAATATTCACCACAGGCTATTTGAAATTAAATTTTAAATTTATAAAACCATAATAAGAAATTGATACTTCTGTTTTACGAGGGGTTTTTTTTAAAATGGTGGAGTTGGGGAGTGGTAGGGAGAAGAAATTTCTCAATTCTAATAAGGATACAATTTCAACTGCCAGAAATGCATTGCATTTGTCTGATGAGTCTCAGAACAACCCTTAACCACCCTGCCCTTCCAGACATTGATGGATTGCATAATTCCAAGAAGTAAAATATAATTATGGAGACAGATGAACAGACACCCAAGAAACAGAATAAAAAGACACTGCACAGCCATAAAAAGCAATATTTAATATATAACATTATTAAAACTAAGAAAATGTTATCTAAGAAAACGCTGTCTGCACAAAGACTCTGCCTATTGAAACTCGTAAGGAATACGTGGAATTTTGTTCCTTGTATGGTCTACCCAGAATATTTGTACAGTCATTTTACAGCAGTATTTTAAGATACTTGTGTCATCACGTATGCACACTGTATAGGCTTAGAATACACAAGAAAGCCATCAGAATTTATCCTTTCCCCACTAGCCAACATCAGAACATCTGCATTATCTATTTGAAAAGGTGATCAGGCCCTAATTTCCAACACTGAGCATCTGCTTTAGTCACCGAAGAGTGGAGATTAGACAGGACCTCTGGAGACCATGCTCAGAGCAGGGTCAGCCAGAGCAGGCTGCTCAGGACCATGTCCAGTCGGGTTAAGGCGATGGGTCATTCAAGTCACACACAACTGCACCTCCCAATTAAGTCAAATAATGCTCAAGAATCTGACAATAATTAAGGCTTGACTTTTAAGAACAAGTGGCATTTAAAATTTTTATTTCTAAAGCTAATGTACCAAAAGGATATCCCTACTTTGTTCATCACACAGTGTTATTTTTTCCATCAGTTTTCCCCAACTGATACCAACAGTTCATCAACCAAAAGCCCTTAAAAAAACCCTTCCCCCCAGCTTTCTTCACCTAAAAAAGTAATGGATTTATCCCTTTCCGGATCTAAACTTCCCTGATGAAGCCTCACATTGTGCCCTAAAGGTCAGCGCAGAGCCCCGCTCAGACAAAGAGGGGGAAGCAAGTCCACAGGTGGGGGGCTGCGCGGTCTCTTCACAGCAGGAAATCCCAGGGGAGCACATCTCGGGCTACAGACACTTCCCAGAGGTAATTCCTGAACTAATTTCAAAGTGATGGCACACATTCCTTGGCAAGGCAGAGCATAAATATTTCTTGCATGCATGAACTGCTGGGAGCCACCGGAGAGCCTGGTACTGCTCACGATGACCAATTAAGCTTGCAGACCTTTAATCTAGACTGTAAGCACTTTAAAACAGAGACAGTATTTGTTGCTCTTTTCTGCTCCTTAACACAATAGTGCTAATCCTTATTCAACGTTTAAGGGTGTTCCAACATGAATAATCTCCTCCTCCAAACCACAGCTGATTTTTACCCTAACACTGGAGCTGTTCACTGTAAGCAGAAAAAAAAAATACTACATTTTCTTACTAAAGAGTTGTTCTAAAAAGCTGAAGTATGAAGCACATTTTTTTCTGCCTGTATTTTAAAAAGAATTTAATAACCAAGGAATGGAAGACCACTGAAGAAAAAACACAACACTTCAAACAAAAAAAACCCCCATGCAACATGCACATATGTCTTACATATACATCCTTCCCCTTCAAATCACTTCACAAAAATGTTTTCTAGACAGATGGTGTTTTCCCTGTCTTGACTCCAGTTCAAATCTCCTTTTTGGAGAGACCAAGTTTTCCACTGAACTGCACATTATACACCAACAAAGAATAAATAGGCTAAATATAGCTTGCAGCCAAATTGCTGCAGTCTTGCAGTGCAGCATATCCAGAGTGCTTTAAGGACAGCCAGCATGCTGGCAATGCCGCTGCACTAAGCTGAGGTCCTCCACTTTATAAATCATTACCTCCACAGCAATCAGCACCATCCCCGTCAGAGCTCACTTGAAGCATGCTGCTTCTCAAACTGCAAAAGTAACGTGATACAGAGCCATCCCTCTGCGAGCTGCTGGTCCTTTTGTCACGTTCTCCTAGTCAGTAATGACTAGAACTCATTCTCCACCGCTGCTCTTCGATAAATTGTATGGAGTGGCAGCAGGACTCTGCCACCATTGGGGGATGCCCATCTTTTGAGCAGATAGCTTAAGCTGATCTGAAGGTGGGGAAAGCAGCTGCTTATCTTCTCACCTTTCAAAGCATCTGAGAAGTCTCAGCTGAGGCTATCAGACACTCTCAGACACCAAGGACCAGCACTGCTGCTAAAAAAAAAAACAAAAAACAAACAAACCCAAACAACCATTACATCCACTCACAAACATTGTTTAGGGAAATCTGAGCATCCACATGCTCTTTGTGATGCTCCCTGAGAGCTGTGTGTTTCTTTTCTCCCCCCTTAGGAAGCATTGGTGAATTTGTGGTTTTCTAACCTCAGCTACCTCTTCTGTTTGTGGCAGCTTGTCCAAAGCACAGGACACGTTATGCCTTCCAACAGCAGAGCACTTCTGCTCCACAAACAGCATACTGTGACATTCAGAGATCTGGCCCCCTTGACAGGACACGAGGCTTACTCCAGGAACTAGGATTTGGCCTCCACCAGCTGTGTGGTGGAGAATGTCAGAGCACATGGTCATAATTGGCTGTCCTGGCACCAAAAACCCCCTTCACAGGGAAGCAGTTTAGGCCAGTGAAAGCCCTATCAATGTTTTTCAGGAAATCTCTTAGCAAACCTCACTCGACTTTGTAGCCCATGCAGCAGTGGCCATATATGACATGC